>NW_015151128.1:102678-115399 GCF_000732505.1 Cyprinodon variegatus
AACAACGCGCGCCACACATTTTGAGGGGAATAAAAGATGTTTATATGCGCCTTATAGTCGCGAAAATACGGTATATTAAAAGCTTGGATGGTTTGTTCTTTTAATGAAAGAAATCATTATTATTAGCTGCTTTTCTTTTATTAATTTAAGGTATTTTATCATTTTTCACAGCCCTCTGTGCCTCTTCTGATATGTTATACAATGTTAATAAATAGCAAGGTTTATAGGTTTAGAAATACCTCATGTTCATGGGTAAACAAAGGTAATGTGATCACTCCATCTTTACTCATCAAAACTGCATGAACCCTCTGAAGCGCATGTGCTCAATGTCGGCCTGCAGTATCAGCAGCTTTCCAAGCAAATCCATGACAAAAGGACACAAATAAGAAAAGAAGTAAGTGAATCAGCCGTCTCTGGAGGCGAACGGCCTCTATGTCTGGGCTCTATTAGCCGCTTCGTCTCCCGCCAGACAACGGACATGAAAATCTCTTTAAGTCCACCCAGCCTCCAGCATCTACATGACAGACTCTCTTTTCCCTCCTGCATGCTCACCAAACCCGGCAACCAAAACAGCCCCCGTCGTGATTCACAGGGCCGCTTTTAAAAGGAAAATAGCTGCTGACTCCTGAGGCGGAACCGTGTTCCCCCGCAGCGAGCGCTTTCACCCGCCGAGCACCAACACTTTGACATAAAAAAAAAAGAAAAAAGTTTCCGGTCAAGAAGGCGGAGGAGTGTGTGTGATATTGAACAGACAAAAAGAGAGAGAGATGGTAGAAAAGATGGATGAAGCCCAGGTGACATACGGCCTGACACCTCTACAAAAGAAAACATCGACCACCCTCCTCAACAATAGCCAAGGAGACAGAAGGATGCTGCTGTTTTCTCTCCTGGGCCGTTTTTTTATTTATTTTCCAGCTGCTGCTGAATCAGGTGAATTTTTCACACCTTAAATGTGGCAACAGCTTTTCTTTTTTCTTGACGTTCTATGGCGATCTGGCATACATTAATGTCCAACACATTGTCTGTGGATAGAAAAGAGTAAAAGACAAAAGCCTTTGACCTTGTGCGGCTTAGAGAGTGTGATTGGTGCATGGTTATAAGGAAGATCGATATTCTGCATTTAGCTGAGCATGACCCTGTGTTGAAAGGAACCGCATCCCCCTGTGGTACTTTATTCTGCAATGACATGCCAAACACAGTGAGCATGACGCAGCTCGGATTGTCGGATATTTTCAAGATGAATCAAGTGACTGTATTTTTATCACAAAGTGCTGCCAGTATTAGAAGGAAGCTATGAATAGATTACTTCTTAGCAGCGACAAAGATGATATATTATGAACCTTTTGTTTATAAATGAGATAGTCAGATGAATAAGATCAGAAAGTAAGATTTTGTTTTTTTCTTAGAAAAAGTGATGGTTCATAGAGCTTTTGAGCAGAGTTGCTCCTAAAATGCAGAGTTGTGACTCTGTTGGACTCAGGCTCTGGGACTTGAGTCAGATAAATAATCTTTATCTAGTGTAATCGGCGGTGAAAGTAAACTGCTAAGTGTTGATTAAGTGACTAAATGATGAATGTTTTTCTGTCTGAGTTACCGTAGTGCAATAGGTTCCAAACTTTTCTCACTTGGCTCCCCCTTTGTTTTAGGGCACTTAGTGAAATACTTTGAAAATCTAAATTGAAGTTAATAGTGTTATTGGAATCAAGGACAAGACCTTTTTACCTTTGTGACATTGAACAAATATGGATATTTTGATGGAAAATATTAATGTCAATGTAATAAAAAAAAAGTGCTTCTATAAGAAATTGATGAAAAACAATCTGAGAGTAAATAAAACCAATTTTTTTTTTTGGTACAACATAACATTAGAGGCATAAATTACGACTTACAGGCACTTACAGTTTTTAGTTTATAAACCTAAATATAATTATTAACTTTTTAACTTTGATTTGTAACTTTTCAATTAGCTTTTTCCCTTTTTTTCTTGACTTTTTAACTTTGTTTTTCCAACTTAATTTACAGTAGGTAAATATATCATTCAAGGGCTCATCTAATTGGTCAAATGCCAAAATAAGATGTACAGCCATGTAGCAATATCTTTGTTGAATGGTTAAATGATATAGATCTTGTGCTTCTAGACCGCAATGAGGGATGGGGGGGGCTCAATTTGTAAGCTGTATGCAAGTGATCAAAAACAACAACTTGCCCTATAAAGGGTTAAAACAAAGAAAAATGAGCTACAGAAACTTAAATATCATAATAGATTACCTACATCTTCCTTTTTTGAATATTTTATTTTCAAACTGATTTTCAAAATATATAGTTACAAAACAGGCAGTATGAGTCAGGGATTTATACACATATTGAAAGTATAGGGATTGGTCGTCATGACGTAAGCACTTTGCGTGGCCGCCATCTTGAATGCCTCCTTTACCGATGCTCATGCTACTGCCTATGACTACCGCGTACTGTACTCCTTCTCAGCCGTGTTTTAATTTGATTAATTTCACCTTAACTTGATTTCAACCATGGTAAACCGTTGCTGTATTGTGGGCTGTAACAGCGCAACACATGATCGCCATGGGAAAAACATAGAAAATGGGTTAACTTTCCACCACTTTCCTGCCTTGACGCTCAACAACGGAGACCAAGCGTCAGAGATAAAGAGTCGTCGGCTAGCTTGGATTGCGGCTGAAAGACGATCGAACATAACTTTCCACAGTATCCCGATGTCAATGAGAGTGTGTTCCCTGCATTTTGATACTGGTAAGTTAAAGATGCACGGTTTTATTTTATAGCCTACTTTGTTTCTTTCCTTCAAAGTTGGGATCTTTTACGGGAAAATAATAAAAACACCAGCGAGAAAAGGCTCAAATAAGTGAGAAACCCGGAAGGTTTAGGGAGGGTTGGCAGTTAACGTTACTAACTACACCTTTGAAACACTTAGCAGCTTGTTAAAAGTACATTACATGCGTGAGTGGTTGTTAGCATTAGCGGTTAGCAGTTGCTAAACCAATATTATTAATTATTAATAATGCTGATTTTGTCAACATACCGGTCCCTGGCTTCTCTATTTAATGTGTCCCGGTAAATTCCCGATCCTTTTCGGGATTTTAACATCTTTTTTCTCTCTACTTCTACATCTCTTCTTTCAACAACAACGCTGTTTCAGAGCTATGTTTACATTCGCGTAGCCCTCAATATGGCCGCCACGTCCCAAAATGCAACGCGGATCCCGAGCCCTATTTGTGGCAATTGGCAAAATTTGGGCAAAATCTAATTACATCCATCTTTAAATCACAAAATAACTTTGTTTAATGTGTGATTACCTGGAGTTTAACTTTCTTTTATTGTATTTTTTTTGTATTTAAATCCTCCCAAAGTGGTTAATTGATTTATTTAATTCCTATAACATCCTCACTTGGGTAACCACTGGTATATGTGGGAGTCATAGGGTAGACAAATGTCTGGTTGTCATGGTAACTTTACAAACAGTGGGTATGGGTTCTCTGTTCTGTTTTGATGAGTTTCAGTAAGATTATTTAGCGGCACAATCTGAGTTATTCTGTTTTTTTTATGATGCTGCCATCAAGCAGGAGCTACAGGAAGTAAGCGACAGACTGCGGCTCAGACAAAAGGTCGGCATCTTTTTTATTATCACTGATTTCTCAGGAATGTTTACGGATGAACCACCAGTTTTTCATGTCTTTACATGTTTGTTTTAGGATCATAGCGATGTCCTCAGAGATGGCTAGGATTATGTTTTAGGAGAAACTAAACTACTTCAACGTCTTTTTTTTTTTCAAGATGGCAGCTCTGTTGAAGATAGCAGCTTAATCAGCGCTCCGACAATTTTCCTAAATATGACACCTCCAAAAGTCTAAATGCATTGTTTACAAAGATACTTATGGTTCTTCAATACCAGGTATTTAAGAACCTAATAGTAACAGGGCCATACTAAGACTACTTTTAATTTACAAGATCAAGTCGTAATACTTGGAAAATAAAGTCATAACAAAATTTAAGCAAAGTGATAATTTAATGAGACAAAGATAAGATTAATGTTTCCATGTAGTTATCCTCCAACCTCATCCCAATTGGAGCCTTAATCAAGTATTTAAACTCAGTGGGAAGAGTTTGGATTAAAGTAGACTATTTATTTAATCCAATAATATTAGCCTATAACATTATTCTTGTAATATTGCAATGATATTCTTCTAAAGTAAATTTTTTTTTCCTGTAACATTTTGACGTTATTCTAGTACTGTTATTACACTGATTTGGTAATGGTACAACTTTATTTTCTTATGCTATCATTCTATTCTCATAGACCTACATTATTACCTGGTATTGTGGCTTTTTTTCTGTCATTACTTCTTTAATCCCAAAATATTGTGACATTATTGTCATATATTTCCTATATATGTTGCAACTATGCAATATATGTGCAATATATAGGTGTGTGTGTGTGGGGGAATCATTCAGAATGTTAACACCAATGTAAGGTTAACCAAATCTAAATTATTGTTAATATTTCTTCAAAAAAGGAAGAGCAGTTAGGTAAATATTTAGTAAAATATTTTAATTTAAGTAATAGATAATTTTAAGCTGGAAGAAAAAAAAGTTTTTTTTTTATTCTTTACTGTTCAATGTTCTGAGTTTCAGCTTGATAGATGACACACATTTAATTTGAGGTGTTCAAACTAAAAACATATTTATCAGAGCTTATTATACGAAAAAAACTAATATTTTGCAAAAAAAAAAAAAACGTTTTTAGTTTACAAATGATTACATTCAAGGGGAAAAAAACCCCAACAAAAACATGATTTCTACCAGTTTTTAAGGAAATTATTTGAATAAATAAGGCTTCATGCTCTTAAGTGATCTGCAATAAATCACTTCATCCACTGAGGCACTTAGTTGTACTGAATAAAATATTTAAGGTAAAATGCACAAGTGAAACAAAACAAACAAGAATTTTTTGTAATCCTGGGAGAATTTAAGCAAACCAAAACCAAATCTGGACGAGTGGATTATAAAGTGCATCACAAGTTACTTCATGCCCCTTTCAACCTTTCCAGATTGGTCACATTACGACTACAAACAGTGATACTATATATAATTATATTATTTAAGAGAACATTTATGTAATTTGACAGATCTGGATAATTTTAAAGCTCTGAAGAGATTAATTTGCTAACAACATTCAACCAAAGCTTATACTGCTGTTCGATTGAGACTTGATGAGGTATTTGAAGCATTCCTCATCATACGTTAGAGTGAATTGGCATAAAGAAAGGCAGAAATAACTTGAGTTTGTCGTGTTCTAGATTACATACAGCTGTAGCTGTTTTAATCAAAGTATAGATTTATAAGTAGGTACTTCTATACAAATACACGCCATATTTTTCATATCTTTACAAGGAAAATATTTTCTTCGGTTAATTTCACAGAGAAGCACTACTTTGTGTTTGTTTATCACATATATTTCAAATATGACACACATTGAATATGGTTAATGTGACAAATATAAAGAAGCTAAAGCAGTGGGAATACTTCAGAAAGGCATAATAAAGTGAACATGGCATAAAATCAGTGCTGAGATCTCGGCTGGGGCTTTTCTGTGTGCAGCGTCATGTTTTTTTAATCCCTCGGATTCTCTGGCTTTTTTCTGCGTGTTCCACTGATTAGGATTCAAAAACGATCATCCATGTTAGTGTGTGGTTTTTCTGGTTAACTGTAAACATAAACCACCACGGCTTAATCCGCCAGACGTTGATGGATTGTCGTGTTTAGCAACGCTGCGTTGAACAGGTGTGCTGCATGTCATCACAGGAATGCTTTCCTTATTAGTAAAGACATTTTTTCCCAATGAAAATAAAAAAAAGGAGGATAGTTTAAGGTCAGAATTTTTTGGTATCGACTGGTAGAATCTGTGATTCAGATTTCCCATTTTAAAATCTGTTTAATCTTGACAGCGCTGTGTATTTAACTGTGTCTTTTGGCTGCTATATTGTATGTTTTTTAATAAAATATAAAGGGCATTTTAAGTTTGTGCAATTTGTTCTACAAAGATGCTACCAAATTTAATTAACAAACAGAAATATATTAATTAAAAAAAACATCTTTTTTTTTTTTAAGTTTGATGCAGAACATGTTCACTCACCCTTAAAGCCGTCTCATGGACACAATTAGTAATGGGTCCAGCAACACCGATGTCTCTAGCTCTAACAGCAATACCTTGTGTCGGTGGACGTCTCGTTTCAAAAAAGAAGAAAGAAGAAGGAGCTGTTTCCAACGGACTTACGCACTAAACTGTGTTTATAAGCTCACCTGTCAACGCAACAAATCTGCCAAAAACAAATTCTGATGTTTTGCAATTTATCTTCAAATTAATCGAGAAAAAATAGATCCTGTCATCCTGTTCCTCTCGTTTATCACTGAAATTATCCAAATTCGCATTGCTGTCTTCATGTAGTTATTATCTTAAATAAATAAATACATAAATCCTAGTCCCACATGCTCACTTAAATGTTCTCGTTATCTGTTCAGATGTATGGATTGTCAAAAAATCGGAGAATTTCGAACATATTTTCAATTTAAACGAAAATCTGAAATATACATTAAAGCATATGATTTTAATATAGGAAATCAAATCAGTTTAGTCTGTTTGAGTCTGCATGTAGTGTTTTTAAATGTCCAGCAGGTTTCAATATTTAGTGACACAGTATGGAAAAGTATCAATACAGTTTGTCAATGCGTCGAAACGCTTCTTGACGCCTCATAAACCCATCACTAGTCACAATTGTATAACAAAAATCCAAACAAAAGGAGGTTTTTAAAACAGGTATCCCCAAAGTCGGTCCTTGAGGCCCACTGTCCTGCAGGTTTTAAATGTTTTCTTGCTCCAGCACAGCTGATTTTAATTGAAAGCTGATTAACAGGCTGGCCCCAACTGCAACCATCATTATCAGCTGTGCTAAAGCAGGGAAACCTCTAAAACCTGCAGGACAGCGGCCCCCCAGGACCAACTTTGGGGACGTCTGTTTTAAAATAATACTTTCTTTTTTCTTTGTCTTAAAGAAATGCTGACATTTAGAAATGGCCCAGCCAAAGTTATGAATTGAAACTGATTAGGGTGATGGCAAGACAGCCTTTAAAGCTTTTTATAGCTGTAACATTAACTATGTTTTTAGCTTTTATGTTATAATTCTACTGATTCTTCAAAATTGTGACCAAAGCGATATTCCCTTGATTCATGCATCAGCCCCTCCCTGATCTGTGGAAATGAGCAGATAGCAAATATCTATGTTAGAATGACCCCTACAGGAAGCAGTTAGCTTAACTGCGCTTTTCTTTTTTTCTTTTTTTCAGCTAATGTTAAAGATGTGAAAAACAGTTTTTTTGTTCTTCCTTTAGAAGTGGTGTCTTACTGCAACTTAATTAATCGGGCGACATTCAGATTGGGGAAGAATTCACCATGAGGGAGATTGTACCCTCCCTGATGTTGGGACATAAACCATGATAATAATTTTGGACATGGAGGACCAATGTCCATGTTTCATCTTAACATGTTAACTGGAGAAGAGGATGGAGTTTTGCTAATAAAATAGTGAGGGCTCTCTTCTTTGCTCTGCAACACCATACAGGATTTCTCTTTCTTTCCGTAAAGCTGCCCGGGGGTTCGCATTGGAAGAGGAAACCACCACGGAGACCCAGGCCCACGGTCCAGATCTCCAGAATGACCAAGGCTAAGTTGTGATGCTTGGCGTTCCATAACTGAACTGCTGGAAAAATAAACCATTTGCAACACATTTCTCGAAGTTTAAAAACTTACAGTACAGAGGTGGACTGGAGGTGAAAATCACCTAAAGAAGCCTTTTTTTTTTTATATATATTATATATATATATATATATATAATATTTTTTTAATGATTTTTTATGTGTTTACTGATGAGTAAAGACAAAGCTAACAGGATGGATTGTATGGTACGCAATGCTACAATAATATATTTTGAGCTGTTGTTGAATCTTGGACAAGCAAGAGTTTAAACACTGATATAATGTTATATGCTCATTACATTTTGATAACCAAATTATGACCAAACGTCTAATAATGAATCCTCAAAGAGGGTAAAGAATCTTTTAACTAAAGGTTATTAGTTCCCGCTTAAGCAAATCATTTAATAAAACATTATTTGGCCAAATAATGTTTTATTCATCTCATGGATTTGCATTGTGAATTGGTCTGAAAACATTAAAATCGCTCTAAACTGTGATATGGTTTTAAACCATGTTTTCCTACCTCTTTAGGTTTAGTCTTTTAGTTAGTTTCAGCAGTTTTTAGTCAATAGTTTTTAGCGGAAATATGTTTGACTTGAAGCTGAATGATTTCTGTTAATAACCTTATATTTTGAATGGAAGTTGTGTTGAATTTATTCCATGAATGCGCTGATTAAATAGTATCACAACATTGACAAATTAATAATCCACAGTGTTGAAGGTGTTATTTCATCTTATATTTGCCTATAGGTGCCATTAAAAGGCGTAAGAAAGAAATGTCTTAGATAAATGAATCAAACCAGCAGTATGAATCATTTTGGATTTATCTTAACAAACCATTAACTTACTTTTGTCCTTGATTACTGTAGCTGTTGTCATAAGATTCATATCCCTGGTCATCATAAGCAGTTCCATAGCCGTCGTCATAGTCCTGAGGAAACAGAAACTATGGTTAGGAACAAAGAGCACAGAGGGAAAAAACAAAGAGGTGAAACTGATGCTAGATGAGCTGCTGTGCTGTTATGTGTTTATTTATGCAGATATTTTTTTTCTTTCTTTAATTTGAATCTAAAATAGCTCATAATTCCCCCTTGAATTATGATGTGAAATTATGGATGATAAATTATTTAATATATTTGGTGTATTTGTTGTTTTTGCTATCATTTAATGGGGAGGAGTTTTCTGCAAATGGTTTGAGCTAAACACTGAAAGGAAAGGAGAAATAGTGTGGAAAACGTTACTGCTATTCTGCAGGGTAGCCATGACACCCTAAAGAGAAGCTCATTTCAGGATCTCCTTCTTGAGGGTAGAAGGAAGATGATCAGTAAATCAAAAACTTTGCATTTTCTCTTAGCTGTCACTACAACAGACTTTGAATTTGGAAAACCTTAGATATAAATGTTCACATATTCTGTTCAACCAATCTGAGTTTGAGCCACACTAACCGCAGAGAAAGGGGTTTCCTTAAAGGAGAAGTCCGGTCATACTCAGGATTCATACATCTGGAAGTACTTATGAAATTATTATATACTGTCACTATTACTACACTACTGCCACCTACTGGTGGGTTAGTGACGTCACAGTGCGGTATCGGCTGTTGATCAAGTCCCAGTGTTGTATCTGCTGTTTGTCACAAAGCGCTATTATCCAAGTCATCTTGGAAACATTTTTCTTCCAAATGTTGGCTACATATTATGTGTTTTTTCTCTGGCCAGAAGTTCAATGGCAAATCCTCCCTCTTGACTTTGGCAATCCAACAACGAACCCGTCCATAGAGGATCATGATGTCATGATCTTGGTGCTGATGGTTTGGTTTTTTCCGTTGCTCGTTGCTCCTCTGTCTAATTGGACCAGCAGCTGATTAATGCTGATCATTTCCACCTGGTTCCTCTGCTTTTTATGTTGTGTGCTTGCCTTCCATCAGCGCCAGGTTATTCGAGCGTTTTGGTGAGACTAACTCTAGTTTCTGAAGTCCATTCTGTTTTTGCCGTGCCCCCGTCTGCTCTGTTTGTCTGATCTGTTTTGGATTGATTCCTGGATTCTACTGGCTTCTGAACCTTGACCTGTCGTCTGACTCGGGGCTTTGGATTTCCCCTTTTGACACTGTTGCTGCTCGGCTTCGGATGGCGCCTGCTCCGCTCGCTCTCTAGGAACTCTGGGGGCAGCGCCCGCCGCAAACTGTGGTCTAACCTCCCGTCTGGATTCGGCTCTTTCTCCGTGAACGGAGTGAACTTTGAATCAAGTCATTGACTTTGCTTCAAGTCGCATTCAGCTCCACATCCAATCACTGACCTGTATTCTTCTATCTCTTCAGAGAATCGCCCCGCAGCTGATGAGCAGCCCCGCTCACCTGTTTGTTCATAATAAAGGCTTTGAACTTTCCCACTGCCTCTCTCGCCTCGAATTCTGGGTCCAACATTCTGACATCATTACACGGAAAGGTGAAATAACACGTTTTTTTTATTTTACCCGATGTATTCCAACATCCAGCTGCCATGCACGTGGGCATTGTCAGTTTCACTATAGCTCTGGTGAATTTCAATGGTGAAGTCCTCTGGAAATCTTCAATAATTGTTGTTGATTGCAGATGTGTCTAGTAGTTCCCATTGATTTTGCTTGTAAGGCGGAGAGAATGGCGCTAGGCTTACCGCACCGTGACATCACTGCCGGAAGATGGCAGGAAGGAGGGGTTACTATATTTGGGCAAAAATGGCCGCTCCCAGACTCGGAGATCGCGACGAAAATTATTGTTTTTATTTCTTAACTGACTAATGCTAAATTAAAAAAAACATTTAAAGTTTAAACACATGAAAATAAAAGTAGAAAATATAATCATTTCCTTTCATTTCACAACCAAGTACCATTTTATCTTATCCAATTAGTTAAATCCTAAATAAGTATTTCAAAGATGCCTGGTTTGCTCTTCTTTTTTTCTGCGATGGAAATGTTTTATCAAATTCCTTGTTCTTACTCATAAACTTGGCCGTTTAAGATTATTCTCTTTACTGTGTATTTGTATCATTAGGAAAAAGTAAAAAAAAAAAAAGGTTCCTCTGAATTCCTCAGAATTGTGTATGTTTTAGTGCTTCCTCTGCTGCCATTGCTTTTGAAGATATATTAAGTAGTTTGAAAAACTGTCACAGTCTCTGGTTCTACATGTCATCAACACCTCAGTAGAGAAGCATTGAACATCTGTTTGCTCTCCTGGAATCCACTCAGCCCCCTGCGGTCCATCTAAGCCTTCACACGGATCATCATCAAAGCGAGCAAGTGCCGCGCCCATCCTAATGCGGGATAAATGGGTTACTTATGTTACTCCAAAAAGGCATCGACCCCACACATTTTTCAAACTAATCCCATCTGCCCCTTATTTGCATCGTCAGAAAAAATATCTGTAAGATTTAACAAGAAAAAAAATGTTCTTCCTTGCATCTTATTATGAAGGTCCTAATTCCTGATTAGAGATTTGTACTTGCCAAATGAATGTCTTTGAATCTGCTCTTTTATCTTTAATCCTCTAAAAACGAAGTGTGTGATGCTGGGAGGAAGTGATGCTTGGTGAAACAGTTGCAAAGATGGATTTTCTGCTAAATGGACTTCATCTGAATAAGAAACTGGATTCACAACACTGAGGCTGTTATAAGAAAGGTCAGAGCAGACTCTTCCTTCTGAGGAGACTGAGGTCTTTTGGAGAGCAGGGGGCGCTCCTAAAGACCTTCTATGACTGGCATCAGCCATCTTCTATGGAGCTCTCTATTGGAGCAGTGGCTTATCTTTAGCTGAGAGACACCGGCTGGATAAGCTGATCAGGAAGGCCAGCTCTGTGATTTGATGCCCTTTGGACTCAGTGCAGGAGGTGGGAAACAAAAGGATTCTAACTAAATTAACATCTCTGTTGGATAATGTTTCCCACCCCATGCATGAAACTGCTGCAGAACTGGAGAGCTGCTTTAGATACAGACTGCTGCACCCTAAATGCACCAGTGAACGTTATCACAGATCCTTCCACCCAGCAGCTGTAAGACTTTATAACCACCACTGTTCCAAAAAACCTCAATAAGTTGTTACATTTATGCATATTTTGCATAGTTTCTATCTTAGTCAGGTAAATAACATGTTTGAAAGGGCACAGAAGTGCATGTACTTCCTGCAGAGGATGAGGAGAGCCCACCTGCCCCCACCCATCCTCCCCACCTTCTACAGAAGCACCATAGAGAGCGTTCTGAGCAGCTGTCTCACTGTGTGGTGTGGAGGCTGCAGCGCCTCAGACTGGAAGAAGGTGAGAACAGCAGAGAGGATCATGGGGGCTCTTTTCCCTCCATTAAAGACATTTCATCCCAGCGCTGCGTGTCTAGAGCCCATCACATCATCAATGACCCCTCACCCCCCCACCATGGACTGTTCTCCCTGCTGCCCTCTGGGAAGAGGCTTCACAGCATTCACTGCAGGTCCAGCGGGTTCTGTAACAGCTTTTTCTCCGCTCCCATCATACTGTTGAACTCTAAACTGGACTCTACATCACACTTGCAGCATTATTTTTGCACCACCAATGTGGCTGAAACTTTTATAGTCCTTTTAAATAGGACACAACTCAATGTTCTGCTGCATTTTGCACCATATTTATTTTGCACAGCATTGAACTTTTTCATATTAATGCCCTTTTCCACCATCATGTTTAAACTGGTTTCTTTTTTCCTACAATGTTTACATTCTGATCACTGCTGGACCTTATAAATGGCAATGTTCATTTCACTGTTCACTGCTCAATTCCCTGTTGTGAGCTGTATCTAATGAAATTTGGTTTTGTATACACTGCATACAAAATGACAATAAAGTTTGTATAAGTCTAAGTCTAAGGTTCAGACTGGTGGAGGACATAGGGACCACTTATAGGCTTTCTGCTTCATTCAATCTCTATTTAAAAATTCTAGTATTGGGG
>NW_015151128.1:116126-118083 GCF_000732505.1 Cyprinodon variegatus
TCACACCTCAACCCGCCTCAAAGCCAACGCTGATTGGACGTTCGTTTGGTGAACGGCTCCAAATTTTCTTTAACCGAGAGTCTCCAGACTGATTAGCGAGTGAAACCTTGAAAGCGCGCGAGATCAGGATGGTCTCATGAGGCTAACACTCTGGGTTCCTGAGCAAGACCCTTAACCTTGCACTGCTCCCCTGCGCCACACAATGGCAGCCCACTGCTCCCCAAGGGGATGGGTCAAAATGCGGAGAACGAATTTCCCCATTGTGGGACGATTTAGGAGGGATTTACATTTTTTTTTTTTACATTTGTTGGCTCAACCCCTGACTTTATATTTTCTCTCTGCTTTTTGTTGTCATATTAGCTTCATCTGGTACGTTCCTGTTCCTGGATGTGTGGCCGTCCTGGACAGAAATATTACCTTGGCTGCTTCCATCCACACCTTTGATTGCAGATGATAGAGTTGAATCAAATTTTCATAACCAGAAATTAGTTTTTTACTTTAACAGGGTTTATACAGGAATGAGAAACTCTAATTTAATTACTTTTAATGATTTTTAATGACCGTTTAATGTTACTTTCTGATCTTAAAGCAGTCTATAACAGATAGCAAACAGTAGATTTTCATTGCCAGCTCTTTTTGTCTCCATTATAAGGAACTTCAAATGAGACTGAAGAACATCGTCACAAATACGACTGAATACATGTTGTTCAAATCAAAGCCGTTAACATTCCACTTTTCATATGATAAAATAAGCTTAGGCTGCAATAATTATGCAGAAAATGTTCTATAAAGCTGCTTACATCTAAGCTCAATAGAGAGTGGGACTGGGATAACGGTCACTTCCAGTTCTAGAAGTTTCTAATGCCACCACATAACAAAATTATTTTATTTTTAATTTGTTCCATTATAAAGAAACAAAATCACACATTGATAATCTGTTTTTCATCTAAAGCATGTCTGGTGTTGTTTCTTCTTGTAACGGGCTGTTTTAAAGTCTGTTATATTATACAGTACTTTGTGCAGCCAGAGAAAAACAAGCGTTGCTGTGAATGCTGAATTATAAGAGTCGCAGAGGCAGTATAAAAGTAAGGTCATCTTACTCTGGGTGTATTTTCTCATATTGAATGCATCTGTAGAATAAAAAAAAAACAACAAACATCTAAATATTATAACCAGAGGCAGATTTCTCTTACTGTGAAAATATCACAGACAACCTAAAGAATCAATAACCAAACAGAAAAAAAAAGAATTTCCATTTTCTAAGCTACCATTAGCATTGCTAAACAGATAGCCTCTACGTCTAGTTAAAAAATATTGGTTTTAAAAATCCATAAACTGTGGCTTCAAAAGTAAGCAATAGTTCACTACTGCTTATTGACGCTTGCCTTAAGGCAAACAGCAGGCTGATTATTATTATTCTGTAGTGAATCTGTTTGCTGTTGGTGAGGATGTTGCATTACTATATCATAGCTAATCACAGATACTTCATTGATGTAGGTTATTAGTATGAAGGTTGTTTTGTTTTTAAACCATTTATGCATTGGATGTGTGAATTTGAAGTTGTAGAGAGAGTTGTATTCTAATCTTTGTATTTGTAGAATAAAAAAAAAAATTACACGTAAATTTTGCACAAAGTTCACAAAATCTATTCTACATGTTGTACATAAAAAAATCTGACATTCTCAGTTTTGCTCCAAATGATCCAGAACTATTGTTGCAAAACTATTTGTGCATTATAACTTTTGTGTTTTGTAATTGTAGATTTTTTTTAACCTGTTAATTCTACAGATACAAAACTTAGAATGTAACTCTCTCTACAACTTGAAATTCACACTTACAATGCACACGTTAGCAATCCAGTTTTGTGTGGGTTGTGTTTTTTTTTTTCCTCAACCACCAGGTGGCGCCCGGTTCTCATTGGCCTTTTCACACACCTGCGGATGGTTACCTCATTACC
>NW_015151128.1:119522-122428 GCF_000732505.1 Cyprinodon variegatus
AAGTGGCAGTCAGCTCCTCCGTTCCTCAAGGAAACACCTCAACCTGGTTAAACCCGGTCCGCCCTCCAACGAGCAAGTCTTTTACTGGAACAACCCACACCGACTGGATTCAAAGAAAGACACCTTTTTCTGAAAATGTGAGTCCTGTTGCCTTTATTCCCTTTTTCAAATCAAAGACACAGATTTCCCACTGAGCCTGAACTAACTGCAGAATCTTTCCCTTCACTTTTCAGTCCCGGTTCGCCAGTGTTAGAGCAGCACTGGACTCCTCTCTACCAACTCGAAATAAACCTGGTAAACTTTTCCCTGGTCTCTCTGTTTGGTTTTCTGCATGTGGGTCAGATCTTTGGGTAAAATCACACGGCAAAAACAATCTAGAAATAAGTAAAAATTCCTTACATCAAGTGTATTTTACCTTAATTTTAGTAGGTAAATGGGATGATTTGCCAATGGAATGAGTATTTTTACTCTTAAAATAAGATAATTAGATAATATGCACTTGTAATAAGACAATATAGTTGCTTTTTCTTATTTTAAATGTAAATTGTCCTGTTCCATTGGCAAAGGGTCTCACTTACCTCCTCAATTCAAGAGCAAATGCACTTAGTTTAGTAAAAAATTACTTATTTAGATTTCAATTTTTTGCAGTGCATGACAGCACAAATAGTTTTGAAACAAAATAACCTTCATCACTGCAAAAAATGTCATTTTTTTATTAAAAAGTGCATTTTTTTTCTTTAAGGAGGTAAGTGGGACACATTCAATGGAACAAGACAATTTACATTTAAAATAAGAAAAAAACCGACCCGGCTTGGGATTAAGTGTGTAAGAAAATAGATGGATGGATGTATGGATAAGAAAAATCAATTACATTGTCTTATTTGAAGTGCATATTATCTAATATTTTTTTTTTCAGAGTAAAAATACTCATTTCACGGCAAATCATCTTATTTACCTGCTCAAATTAAGGGTAAATCACTTAATTTAAGACATTTTTTACAGTGTAAACTGGCCTCACCTGAAACACCTGAAAAAGCAAAAAAAGAAATCAGATGCTGTTCTTTAACCCTTGGGAGGATTAAGCCTGGCATATAAAAAAAAATAGTGGTAGCCTTATTATTAGATTATTATGGGATTATAAGGCTGCCAATAAGGTGGCAGAAGATACATCCCATATGTACATGACAGTTAACAGGTTATTAAGTAAGTTTAACTGTCATATGCTGGAGTGCATGTTGATAAACCAAAAGAAAAAAAAAATCAACATATAAAATCACTTAAAGCTGACAGGGAAGTCTTGAAAAAAGGTATCTGTGTGATTGCTTTAGACTGGATGGAGAAGAAAGTTCAAAGAGGCCACTGAAGATAAACACTGGAGTCAGGTTTCTACAGCTCATTAGATATACAGGGTTTCTACTTAATTACCTTAGCATTAAAAATAAAACTACCGTACTGTTACAAAATAACACAAATCAGCCTGTCAGACAGATAATTAGTGACAACTTATGCTGTCTGGAGACTGGCCGGACAAAAAGCGACCTTACAAAGCTATCGTCGAAGTTTAATGTCCGCGCTTCTCACCTACATAAGCGGATGCGTTGAACTAAACATCAAACATCTGATTGTGTGTAAAAATGAGCATGCGGTCCTTAATGATGCTCCGTCATAAAATGGCTGAGCTAGAAAGGTGGGGCTAATTAAAAATAATGAGCTGTGTGGGCCGAAGCCAGTTTGCCGACACGAGCCACTCATATCAGGAAGCTTCATTTCAGCTTTAATGGTATGCTATTTCAAGGTGGTGGTCTGAGTATCAGGTCATTGCTGGGAATCCAGCAGGGGTTCTGCTACAAAGGTAATGTCTCTACGCTTTCAAAATGCCTGCTTTTATTTGATTTTAAATTGGATATGATGAAATCAATTTACCACAACAACAAAAAAAGAAGATCAAAATTGGTTTGTTTCATATGTGCATCATTAGATTCCTGTCCAGCACGCCATGTCTGTGTGATATACTATTTATATTGTTGCAAAGCAAACTTTTTCTTCATTCAACTAATAAAAGCATCATTAAGAATTTATTTTTAAAGGAAACAAAAACAACACAATCATTTCCTTTCATATTTGTCCGTTTCTTTAATATACCTGTGAAAACACGCTCTTCCTTGTATTTATAAGGCTTTCTTTTCATTCACATTCCGTCAAATCAAAGCCACAAACCTCAGTTTATTTTAATTGGAATTTTCTTTGTAAACCAACAGACTAATTTATAACGATCGAGATGAAATAAAGTATTACATGCCTTTTGCTATTTCTTTGAAATAAAAATATATGAACTTAATTTCTTCCTAATTATTGTGATAGCCTTATTCTATTAAATCCATTGCAACCAAATGCCTTCAGACGTAACCTGAGCAGGAAATAGTCTACATGAATTCAGTATCCTTATGAATTCAGCTGTTTCTTTAAGGCCTCAGAGGTTTGTTAGAGAAAACTGTAGGTTACTTTATTAATCCATTTCCTAAATCTTAGACAGTTCAGAAACGTCTGTTCATGCCTTTACTGATGAAAATAATGGAACGGCAAAGCTTCTAACTCACCGAGACATGGCTGTCAACCTTACATTTTGATCTATGCTTGACGTGTCGCAAGTTCCATGCCACCAAATTACGCCATTGTAGCTTCCCCGCCGCTCTACGGTGAACCTGTGTAACTACGCAGACATCTACATGCAGAAAAACATTATGGATGGCCAACCACTCCAGCTGGGGAGGGTTTGCATATATAATATTCAAATTATGCTGACAGCTCTACAGGAGCAGAGATCCCAGCTTGGATGCAGCGTCTGCCTCCCTGCCAGATCCCAGATCAATTCAATTCAGTTTATTTCTATAGCGCCAATTCACAAC
>NW_015151128.1:123010-124696 GCF_000732505.1 Cyprinodon variegatus
TGATGCACATCCCGCTTAGTGTGAACGCAGCTTCTGATCTACAGAAAAACAGCCGCATATCAGGTCAATAATGATATATAAGGTTGCCTGCATAAGGATGTGGGGCTGCTTTTCTTCAACACTAACAGAAATGTATCAGAGTTGCTGGGAGAATGGCTGAAGCTGGAAACAGGGTAATCCTGAATGAAATTCCATTGGATGTTGGGAAAGACATTTTATGATAGTGGAGGTTCTCCCTCCAGCTAAAGTATATATATTAAAGGGTTTGCCATTCTACCAATCAAGTTCAGACCTAAATGCAACTGTAACACTGCAGTAAACTATACATTTTCCTCTTCATCCATAATTATGCAAAGCTGTTGGAGATTTGCCACAGAACACCAGTAGTCGCTTACAATAATGTAAATGGAGCAGATGGTCGTCTATTCCAAATTATTGACCCAGGGCGGCTGAATATAAAACCTTTTATTTTCTTTCCACACAGTTTTATTCCTGTTGTTCTACTTTGTGTTGGTCTATCATAAAATCACTTTAAGGTTTGTCGATGAACAGAATAACAAAATGAGTAATAGCTCAGAGGGTGTGAATACTTTCATAAGGCATTATAAATCTAGAGGGACCTTGCTTCTTGATTTTGACATTTTATATTATTCTCCTGATTATTGTAGCTTACAATGGAACAGATATAATACATGCTGCTCATCAAAATTGAGATCCTGGGGATTTATTTAGTAAAGGATAGGCTGAAAGCTTTATGTGCAGAAGATTTGATGTGGTAACCGCAACGTATTTATGTAGGGCTTTTAACGCAAAGGGCATGTAGATTTGCATTTCACTTATCCTTTAACTGACACACTTACTGAGTCTGGTGGCAAGCTGCCATGCACAGTACTGCAGAAACCGCAGGTTATTGAGGTTCGCTGTGTCTCTCAAGGACACACTGACATAAGGATAGAAGCGGGGATTAAGGCAGCAAAAATCATCCGCTCGCTTTCATGTGTGCATCTAGTTTTACCAGTTTAGTCTGCGTGTCAGATCAACAGCCATAGAGGTGCAGGCAGAGTTCTGCATAGCTGGATTGCAGAACATAAAAAAAATGGGATCACTGACAAGAAAAATGAAATGATAAAATAAAAGATACTATTTACAGCTCCATAGACAACAAACTATATTCTATAAAAAGCCGCAATATTAAGGAAGAACACAAACAAACCTAAAGACTCACAGCTGCTGAGTAAAAGCTAATCATTTCTAATTTTATGCAAAGCTAAACACCTAATACTTTTTACATTTAATTTAATTTACATTTCACTGTTACACTAAAAGGAATAAAGCGGTAATATGAATATGTTTTTGATACCAGGAACACAATGAAACAGTTGAATCTCTTTTTTTAACTGGTGCTATATGTTCTTTTTAATGGCGTGTTGGGTTACTGATTGGGTTTCTTCTCATTTTTCTCTCCATGTCACCTAAAACTCACAATTTCTTAATATAAAGCTGCAATAAGATACAGAAAATAATATGAGGTCAGGGTTTCCTCTACAATCTTTTTTAACAGAGCTGGTCAGCTAATGGGGGGTGGGGGCCTGTTATAACTATACCCAATAATTAACTTTAGTAATAACATTAACCATGTTACTCTAATAAAATTTTTGTTGCACTATATGTTCATCTTACTTTAGG
>NW_015151128.1:127206-128262 GCF_000732505.1 Cyprinodon variegatus
ATGTGCTTTAGAACGGCTTAAACCCAGGTTTAAAGCCTTGCATGGCAGAAAAAAACTAATTTTATTTCAGTGTGGAATGTAATAGATTATAATTAAAAATGTCTCTGGTTGATGATTTTCATCACAATGTAGCACATTGTAGAGCAGCAATGTCTCAAACGGAACACATAGCTGGTAAAGCCTGTCAGTTCCGCATCGTTCCTGATTAGCATTAGTTGTCCCACATTTTTTTTCTCACAAGTCATCACCTAACCTGGCAGTAGCCAGATTGTTCTACATTATCGATCTGACGGTTGCTGTTCAGTCTGTGAAAAGGAGGGATGTTTAGTACAATACTTTGAGCTGAGTGGGTGACATGCCAGCTAGTACCCGCCTTCATTAATACGCTTTCAGCCAATCGCCATTATTGTCACCAAGCCTCATAGCAGGAAATACCCAGCTTAATAACTTCCGCAGCTCGTTCGTCCATGAGAGCCATCAACATAGAGACACAATGATCACAATAGGATTCGTCTGCAGCATCTTAAGTGTTTTCACAACAAGCAGAGTAAACAGATAAATCCTGTCAGAAGAAAAGCACAGACATCTTTTCCATCTAGAAATGCATAAATTGTTTCCCTTTGCTTCTTTTTTAAATGAGAAATTGTCGATATTTTAGCCTAAGTCAAGTCAATGGGCTATCGACAGCATAGCCATGTTTGTAATCGCCCTTCTGACTGTCGTCATTCCTACATCTGCGGCCAAAAAAACACCGCTGGCACGCCGTTGGTTACGAGACTCAGATCTTGCGATAATCCAGCTTGCATCGCAAGGTTAGTGGTCACCCTCAGTACATCTAATGTCACTAAAGAGATGGTAATCAGAGGCAAGTCCATAAGTGACTCAAGCCGTTTGGTACCGTATTTTCACGACCATAAGGCGCACCGTACTAAAAGGCGCAGTCTCAGTTTTGTGTGCCATTACTGTATTTAACACACACATAAGGCGCACCGGATTATAGGGCGCGGGTTTTATATACAGGTACATGTCCTCTACTACGTTTAAATACCTCTACTG
>NW_015151128.1:128682-130853 GCF_000732505.1 Cyprinodon variegatus
AAAAAAGACGTTTATATGCGCCTTATAGTTGCGAAAATACGGTAACTAAGCATTTTATTTTTAAGGAACACAGCGGTTGCGTATGACTTTTTAAACTTGTTGCTATTTTTTTCCATGTCACCCTGACTGTGTAAAGAGAGGTTGCGTCTAGGCAAGGTGGGGAGATCTGCACAGATTTTTTTTCACTTCTGTCTCTGTGTTAAACACAAATTAAAACTATTTCTCATGTTATACTTGGATAGATAATGGTGAATCATTAAAAAATAAATAAAAAAATAAAACTGCGCATTCTATAAAGCAAAGTGAGTCTGTGCAGCAGCTTTATAGAATGTTCATATGTCTATATTAAAAACACAGTGAGATCTACAAAACCCAGCTATAAACGCAGTAGTACGGTTTATATACTGAATGAGGCGAGGCGATTTTTAGAGAGAGATCTGGGAAGTTTATCAAAGTTTTTCTTTTTTTTCCATAAAGAGACCTGCTCTTTCCGTCCCTCGTTATTTTGTTTTTGTGAGGCTCCAGGAGGATCACTACTTTAATATATCTGTTTTTTTTTTCTCTTCCTGAAGTTATTTTTTTTTTTGAGAAGAGTGATAAACTGTGATTTCTGTCTCTCGTTGTTTTTAAAAGACTTAAAGAGTATCACTACTTTATCTGTTTACTTTATCCTGAACTCCTATGGGTAAAATATTATTTTTTAATGTTTCATAAATTATTTTTGCATGAGGATGCCCCGCTTACAATATACGCAATGTGTGACTCCAAAACTGAATCTTTCCCTGTGTGATTAACAGATTTTATTTTGTATTTTCTCCCAAAGCGGATGTGTTTTAATTTGTAACCATGTCTCTATTCCTTTCAGACCAATGATAAAATCCTGTCAGATGTGATCATCCCTATTGACTTTCAATTAGTTTTAAACACCGCAACCTCGTCCGACATGATTTTCTGTTGGACCCGACGCTAAATCGTATTCGCCGTGTTCTGACCTTAAGAGGGAAAAGAACAATATTTGATGAAAAACTATAATCATATATTTATATACTGTTTTGTAATCCAGGAAAAAAAAATATCCAAGGCTTTTCACTAAAAGTAACAAAAAAATAAAGAAAAAGAAACAGAAAATTTCCACAGTTTTGTTTTTCTCTGCGTCTTTAAAAAAAAGTTGCTAGCAGGTCTGAAAAGTCGTCAAATATAGCAACAAAATCTCTAAGTTGGCAAAACTGGACTGCCTTTTGTCTACCTTTAATGCTGAGAGCAGAGCAGAAAACACAGTTGTTAAGTAAATTTGAACCTTTCATGATATTTCACCTAATTTTCCATTCTAATTATGACTTAAATCAGTACAAAAATATACAGTGTGCAATATCATACGCTTGATCTCGTTTATCATCCTTTTTTAGGTTTATTCTGTAAGTGTGGCAGCTTTTATTTCACTTTTACAGTGTGGCACCATTAATTACATGTAGTGGAAACCCTGGAGGATCATTACCACTATAGCAGACGTCAGCCACAGCGGTGTATGTATTCTGAATATCATCAGTATTTTCTACATTAGGCTAATCTTGGCTCTATCCAGTACACAGTCACATGATGAAACAATTTTAGTTCACATAAAGCGACATGAGAATAAGTTTTTTTTAAATATTTGCAAATAAATTGGTAGTTAAAGCTGGAAAAAACGTCCACCCTAAAATCCAAGTTCAAATCCAGCTGGTAAATCTGACAGAGTGAGCTAAAGTTGCACAAAACTCCTTTTTTTTTAATGTTAGGTGTCCTTTATTTATCTAATGCCAATTTCCTTTTCAAACTGGCTGGATTTATAGTTTAATCTACCACCTGTTAGGTTGTTAGCACCTTAAAAGTCAACGAGGCCATGCATGTGATTGACTTACCCAGCCACCGTGTAAGTGATGGAAGTACCTTCAGTCTGGTGCTTTCAGTGAAGATCTGATATATAACATTTTACCCAAGAATGGTTAAAAAGCAACCTTAGAAAACAAAACAACAGCTGGACTCTGTTCACTGTTCCGCAAACATTGGTTTTACCAATGTTGTTTCGTTTAAAAGGATAAATAGTTCAACTGAGTGTCGAATATTGTTAGTTTTTTATATCAGTCAGTGTATTACCAAACACAACAATAAGAAGGATCTACGTTTTGGAGGAT
>NW_015151128.1:132100-136532 GCF_000732505.1 Cyprinodon variegatus
ATATGGTAAAGCCCTCTGGAGCGTCCGGGCCCAGGCTGCACATGATACAAATTATCCAATGAGCTGCTGTCAGTCTGGTTTTCTGCTGCTGCTACTTTTAGACAGAGCAGGCAAACCTGTGGCAAGCTGGGTGTTGGGAAAGAAGGAGGAGACCACCTGTAGTTGCAACATTTTGGGAAAAACAAGTCAACTTTTATAGGAGGCCAAATAATTTAAACCCAAACTTTACTGTATTTCTCTATAATTGAAAACTATTTATTTATTCTAATGCCTATAAGCTGATTAACAGCACGAAGAATAAGTGTAAATGAAACCAGGCTTTAAGAGGTTTTGAAGCTTTATTTTTCAAATCGTATAAAAAATAACATAAAATTACGACGGAGTATTAGGTTAGAGATTTAAAAAAAAAAATTATTTTGAGAATAAAGTCGTAACAGTACGAGAAAAAGGTTGTAATATTATGAAAACAAAGTTGTAATATTACGAGAAAAAAGTTGTAACATTATGATAATAAATTTATAATATTATGAGAAAAACGTTGTAACATCACAAGAATAAAGTTGTAATTTTACGAGAATAAAGTTGTAACATTATTAGAGTAAAGTTGTAATTTTACTAGAATAAAGTCGTAATTTTACGAGAATAAAGTTGTAATTTTACGAGAATAAAGTTGTGACATTATTAGAGTAAAGTTGCAATTTTACGAGAATAAAGTCGTAACATTACGAGAATAAAGTTGAAATTTTATGAGAATAAAGTCGTAACTTTACGAGAATAAAGTTGTAATTTGACGAGAATAAAGTCGTAACATTACGAGAATAAAGTCGTAACTTTACAAGAATAAAGTTGTAATTTTATGAGAATAAAGTCGTAACATTACGAGAATAAAGTTGTAATTTTACAAGAATAAACTCGTAACATTAGGAGAATAAAGTTGTAACATTACGAGAATAAAGTTTTAATTTTATGAGAATAAAGTCGTGACATTACGAGAATAAAGTTGTAATTTTATGAGAATAAAGTCGTAACTTTACGAGAATAAAGTTGTAATTTTACGAGAATAAAGTCATAAGATTACAAGAATAAAGTTGTAATTTTACGAGAATAGAGTTGTAACATTACGAGAATAAAGTTGTAATTTTACGAGAATAAAGTCTTAACATTACAAGAATAAAGTTGTAATTTGACGAGAATAAAGTTGTATCATTTCGAGAATAAACTCATAACATTATGAGCCAAAGCATAACCTCACATGATGCTCTACATTCCTCATTCTAGTGAAGAAACTGCTTCTTGCAAGAGTTGTCATAAGATACAACTTGTTTCTCATAATTTTAGGACTTCTTTCTCGTAATTTTGGACTTTATTCTCATAACGTTAGGACTTTATTCTCATAACTTTACAACTTTATTCTTGAAATAGAAGGAAAAAAATATCTCTAGCCTGGCCGTAATACTCCGTCATATAAAATCACACAAAAAACACACGGAAGTAAGAAAAGGAGATGTGATACTGAATCCTTTATAAGCCATATGTTGTATTTGACAGCCTCTATGACATGTAAACAAGGTTGACACCAACCTTTTGCTATGCTGGGTAGGTAGAGACCCTAATAAATTTTTATTGCAGGCCATGGTTCATTACAAGCCCTGTTTTCGTCTCACTGGTTACTCAATCTGAGTCCTGCCCACTTATATTGGAAGAGGGTAGCTTGCATTAAGTGCCACATTAAACTTTAACAATGGCATGTTATTGCCATTTGTGTGAGCAGCTACTCTATAATTGAGTTACAAGCAAGCTGAGTGGAGGCACATGGCTGGTTTATAAAGCAGAGTCGGTCTTTCGAAGTTTTAACTCTATCAGTGGCGTGAGAAAAAAAAAAGGCTTTAAATGGAGCAGGAGCAGCAGCCAAGCTATTAAAATATCTGATGTGTTTGCATCGGGACACTATTTACTCAAAATATCTTGGAGCAACAGCAATGTGTTCCCAGCACTAAAGAGGATTATTGTGACAGTGAGAGGTTGAGGGGAGGGGAGATGAGACAGAGAGGGGAGAAAGAGAGCAGCTCCTAAGTGACTCTTTCATTTGTATGCCAGTGCATGGCTGAGAGGCGTGTTGTTAAAAGATAAGGACTGGCCTCTGAGGCCGCTGAAGACTAACAGAGGGTCTGGCACCGCATGTTACGACAGCAGTATCACAGCCGCTCCACTGCTCTACAATACCACTGTAACAGATAGGATGCCTCTGACACTCAGCGCTGGCTTTTCATGCGCTGGATTTGCTCCCTGTAGCTTTTGCTAAATCCAAATGAGTTCAGCAACTCGTCCTCACATTATAGCTTTATTATTATAAACTGCTCATGCTCAAACGGGTGTTTCAATCGCAAACAAAATGATGAAAATTAATCAAATGCAAAGGAGAAGAGGAGCGGTGTACATCCCAGATGACTAAATAATGACACCATCTGCACAAAGAAAAATGTCTTAACGGAGTACAGCTGTGCTAAACAGGGCTGTAAACTATTTAAGGACAAGGGAAAGACGAACCCATGCGAGGCTGCTCAGTGGAGAACAAATAATCTTGCAGTTTCTTGCCTCAGCCATCAATCTTGATCTAAATTTTTCCATAGTAGCTCTGCGCCATTTATTGGGCCCTTCCTGCCAGTGCATTTCAAAAAGCTGAACAAGCTGGAATCTGCTTGAGCTTTCCTGCTGTATGGGTAGAAATAATCCCCACGCCATCAGACTGAGGGGGCCAAAGAGTCGCCCCATGCATCAAGCAGAAATATGGCTTCCCTGCATAATGTCAGACAAATGTCTTCCCTCCTGCTTTTTTTAATGCCTTAGCTTTTGATGTTAGCTGAGTTGTAAATAAAGTCTCCTGATATCTGCCAAGGAGTAATCCATGTCATTAATGAATTAGCCCTGCAGAAACACATCTGCACAGTGAAATGCATCAATCATCGGTGTCTGTGTTGCTACTTGCAGATCTTTAGGGGGCCTCAGGGCTAACTGCTGACAGACGCAATGCAAAAAGAGCATTCACACCGACACCTGTGCATAATTTCAATTTGTCCTTATGTGCATTTGGAACAGGTACTGGAAATTTTAAATCAACCTGAACTGTTGCAAAGTATTGGGAGAATTTTGTTCCATTATTATTACAAGCAAAAAATGTTTTGTAATTGGACATTTGTTGAGAGTAGTTTTTCTGTTTTCTTGGATTATTTCTTTTTAAATGCTTATATTTTTTTTCATATTTCATTTTTTGAATACATTTCTTTTTTTACATTCTCTTCATTCAAGCCGGTATTGACCAATACAATGTTGATAACAGGTATCAGACCAAAGAAATGTGCTTTTGCTTCTCACTCCAGAGGAAAGTCTGCCATGAGAATTCAAGAGAATAAGATCTGAAAAACATAAATGAACCTAAAAGAGAAGTAAAAAAAAAAAAATATCGGAGAAAAAAAAGAAATTTTGTAAAACAATGTAAAACAATGTGAAAAATTGTCTTAAAACCATTTTTTTTACTCACAAGTGTCATTTCTTGGTCAATTTCTTTTTGCAAAACCTGTTCTGTAGTTGCAAAAATAATGGAACAAAATTGACTCGATACTCCAGGCTAGATCGGGACCCTAGTTAAGGTTGCCACCACCCTCAGTAAGGAGAAGGAATGTGGGGTCTTTATTACAAACAGTAGAAGCTACTGTTTGTAATACTACTTCCATTTCTGTTCTAGCTTTAAAAATCTAAAACATGCACTTTTTAATGGTTAGATGCTAGAACTGGGTCTCCTTTTTGTTTCAGATTGAACTTCTGGCTTTGGGGGAGTTCAACAACTTCTATGATTTCTCTGTCACTAGTCACTCACTGGTAACAAGCATTTAAGCCATGCTTAAGAAGGGATTTAGTGAACAAGCAGCAGTCCCTGAGTGCAGGGAGGGCAAAGCCACCTGATGAACCTTCAGTTTCACATTAATCTGGAAAATAGGTAACCTAACAGAAACTGCTGCAGATAATAACATAGTGAGGATGGCGAATGACCTTTCTTGTATTTGAACGTATTAAAGGCTAAATATGAGGCCTGTGCAGAACTAAATGACAGCTGTGGGCTAATTTCACCGTTTGATTCTGGTTGTTTGAGCAGGGGTGCACACAACTTTCCAGGATCAGAGTTTTTAGAAGAATGGGGTCTCAAAGTATCAACAGAAAACTGATATTTGGTTCTTAGTTTTTTTCTTTCAGCAGAATATCAATCCATGATTTCCAGACAAGCAGACTGGGAATCATCTCTGCGCGTCCCGTCCAATCATGAAGGTTCTAACTAATCTTTGATATACTGTACTTCAGAGATGGGAAGTAACGAAGTACAAATACTTCGTTACTGTACTCAAGTAGATTTTTCTGATATTTTTACTTTACTTTACTA
>NW_015151128.1:138042-139821 GCF_000732505.1 Cyprinodon variegatus
CATAACAATGACACTAGCCAAACTGGTTAAGAAACAAAGCACTGTAGCACTGTATCGATACTTTTAAAAACGAGTATTGTATCTGGATACAACATTTTGGTATCGATACTTTTTTGAGTCTCGATACTTTTGACAACCCTACTGGATATTAACAATATAATTATTATACTTTTATATAATTTATTTTTGTAGAAATTGTAAAAAAAAATGTGTAATTAAAACATTTACAGATAAAGGGTAAAATGAATTTATACTGCAGCTCCAGCTACAACACTCATTTCATTGATTAGAATGTGAATGTTTTAATGTGAACAAAAAGTAACGACTGAAAGGTGTAATGTCTAATTTTGTTTTTGTTTTTTTAGTGGTCAAAATAACTTAATTTAAAAGTAAACTAATGGATTTTGCTGCAAAAATCTCCCATTATTTTAATAAGCTCTGTAAACTGCTTTGATCCCAGGTTTATAACAAGTTATAACACATCTGCACATCTGATTTTGCTCACAGGTGTCCTACAGTGAACTCAGATGTATGAAAAATTAGAGAGAATATCCCCCCATACCGACTGAGATGAAACATTTTCCTAACCATAGCATTCAGTTTAGATTGAAATGAGTTGCAGAAAAATGTGTTTGAGAGATGAATTCAATAAACAATGTTGGGATCAATGCAGAGCAGGAGGAGATGGATGGATCTATGCCCCAATGTTCAATTAATAATCACCACACTCTCAGAGAGGATTAATATATCAGGAGGGTTTAGCAAAGACAGTGGCAGCCCACATGTGTCGCCTGTTTCTAGTTTGTTCACTAATGAAGCCCTGCAAATTATGTTTTATACTGACAGTAGTACAGGTAATATGCCATTCAGCCTAATTCCCCAAATGAGAATTACATCATGTTTAATCCTCCTTCATAGGGATTAGAGCAGGTAAGTCAGAGATCTGAAACACATCCATCACATGATAACATCTGACAAAATAAAAAAATATCTGCATTACTCTGAATTATTTTAAACACCATTATTGGTTTTAAATTACTACTATTAGTATTATTATCATTTGCTTTTCAAAACCAGTCTAAATATTTTATAGGGATTTTTATGTAACTCAGTTTAAAACAATCATAGAGTTTAGTGTGTACCTGTATTTTGTCTCCTTGGCAGATTTAATAGCAAATTCTAAGGGGAATATCACCACACAGATCAGTCACTATGTTTATTTGACCTCATCCTCTACTGGAATATAAAGTGTCCGACATCAGAACTCAGCCGATTTAAGTTTCCTGATGATGGTGCATTCATTCTGATTCTGAGGCCTACAAATTTTTCCTTTAAAAAGGCGAATCTGCTGGTTGTTGCTGCTGAACATTCTCAGTCTTCCAGGTCATAGTCGTTCCGGAAAAAAAACAATTCACAGGACTTTGTTTCCGAGTTTGAAGACGCTTCGCTTCCCATCAAGGAAGCTTTTTCAATTTCTTTTGTTCGCCTGCAATGCCCCATACCCGTCTAAGTGTCTGAAAGGCGGGTCATTAAAGGGAATTATTGGCCTGGCTAAATAGACGAGGTCCTCTGCTCTCCTGTACAGGGGTTGGAGTTGCGATGATGGCGGAAAGGGATTAACGTATTTGCTGCATTGTAGGTTTTTGAAAGCTGAAATCTGAGTCCACCCCCTCTGTTTAAGGTTGGTTTTTCTTTCTTAACATAGGCCGTTTCTCAATTCACGAGAACACGAGTACATACTCGCGTTCTCGTCAAGTCCGTTCTTGGCGAGAACGCAGG
>NW_015151128.1:141270-144606 GCF_000732505.1 Cyprinodon variegatus
CCTTCCTTCCTTCCTTCCTTCCTTCCTTCCTTCCTTCCTTCCTTCCTTCCTTTAATATTTTTAATTTTTTGTTTTTGGAATGACTATGACCGGAATGACTGAGAATCTTCATCAGCGTACTCCAGTTATTACTTTTAATTACTTAAGGAAAGTATAGAGAGCCAAAATTTCTACTTAAATAAGGTAACAAAGTATTTATACTTTGACACCTCTGTCTTTAATTGAGTTCTGGAGCTCAGAGAGCAAAGACAGCTACTGATATAAACACAGGAAGCGGATTCAGGTTCAGTCTAACACCTACATTTAGGTCACATATTAAACGTCATGTAAGGCAGTTGAAGATACATTTAGGCCTTTTTCTTTAGAAATAGATCTCTCTTTTCAATCACCATCTTGTCTTAACGAACTCCCAGCTTCTGTTCGATCACTCTGACGTTGTGTTTATAAAAACACCTTCCACCTCTCCGCATATGTTGGATGCTGTACATCATGGAGCATTACAGTTCATTACAGGGTATGAAACTCTCACTCATCGCTCTACTTTACATTCTCGGTGGAGGCGGCCATCATTATCAGTCTGTAGAGTCACGCATTGGTACATTTTTATCTACTGAGCTGCTGCCTGATTATCCTCCTACGTGTCGCTGACAGTCCAGCCACAGACGTCGCTCTCAGGACTTCATTTCCTGCACAGTTCTGTTAGGACGATCAAAAGTTTGAGAAAAAGCACTACCTAAACACTGCACAGTGATAAGGCTGGGACTATAGAAGCAAGAAACATTCCTATGAGACTTGCTCTTGTTTTGTTGGATGGTCTGTTTGATTCAAGTCCAAAAAAAATGTCTGCTCAATTGAAACCAGTCTCTCTTGTGACTACGGTATTGGAGACTACCTAATAAATAAAAGCTGAATAAAAATTAAACTAAGGCTTCCTCCCAACAACATCCTGTCTAACTGATTGCTTTCAATTTTACCTTATGCTACTAAATAAAGTAATGCATACATCTGTTAGATCTATAAAAATGTCTTACAAAGTTGTGGAAAAATGAGACTCTTGCAAGAGAAGGTTCAAATTAATTTTACGTCCTCAGATGGAGAGATAGAGCTCTGACTGGGGAAAGCTCAGTACATACATTTATAAAGCATCTCCTAATACACACACCGTCCCAGGGGAACCAACCCACCCCTACATACAAAAAACTTCCTCACACACGAACATTTGGAGGAAGACAACTTCAGTTCATCAAGGATTAAAAGGCAAAGGGCAGGTGATGGTAAACAATTGGGATTTTTTTCAAGTGTACCTGACTTCTTAGCAGTGGCTTTATTATAAGACTGGCAGGAATGTGAGCATTACAGTTATCGAACTTGTTATTATAATATTTGTATGTTAAGATATGTGTGCGAATCAAATGCATATATTTCATATGAGGTTACAATTTATTTTTTTCTCTTTTGTTTCCCCTCTTCATCATCCTTTTATTTTTACTTTAATTGTCTGACCATGTGTTGTAAGCTTTTATTTTCTGCCTATTATACCATGTAAGCTTTGTAACGTATTTGTTTGATTGTTTACGTAAAAAACTTAAATCACAAAAAATAAATGTGATTCTAGGTGAAATGCATAGAAAAATATCATATGAGACCAAAAATTAACTTATGATCAACATGCAAAATGGAAAAAAAAAACATTACTGTACTGATGGCAGTGTCATGCAGAATGGGCTGGTTGTGTTGTGAAGGTTGTCAAAGTTATGATGGAGATGGAACATTTATCCCAGAGGAGAGCATATATGGAAAAAATGCTGTTTTTAAAAAGTGTCCTTAAAGTCCTCCACAGGATCCGTCTGAGCCTGAACTATTACTCAGAAAACATGGCAGACTGAGGGGGAGTTGAATTGAAATGTTTTCCATGCTTTAAAGAATTCAGTTTGTTTTAAAAGACAAAGGTTTAAACACTGTTAGCATTTTCCTCCGCCTAAGGATTACACACTACAGTGCTTCCTGTTGTCAAATCATAAAAAATAAAATAAAGAAGGGTAAAACTGGTTTAAATCTTTTTCCTTCATCTGATTCTGACCCTTAAAAAACCTTAAAAGACAAGTTTGTATTTCTTGAAGCTGAGCAGCGAAACAAAGAATGGTGCAAAGCGCTGTGAGAGCAGATATGAAGCTTTAACACCAAGGAAGGAGATGAAGAAGTGGATCATCTCTGTCTGCAGGTGATGGATGGAGAGGTCTGCTCCAGGGATTCAAAAGCCACAAAACAGCTCATTCTGCAACTAATTTGCAGTGATGTGGTGAGATTTATCATGTGGCAGATGTTTTGGGGGTCCCCCCCGCCCCCCAGACACACAGGTGCAGTTTACAGCTGCGACAATGATGGCAAACAGCTGCTCCCAGAGTCATTCCCTGTGACCTCCACACATCTGAATCACAGCCTCTGAATAAACCTGTCACATGTGGTTAGGGATGTGCTGCTGGGGTCCTTTACCAATGCACCTCTTGCCTTCCTCCTCTTCGATCTGCCTAGATACGCTGGGCTGACGCTGACTCCTCCAGGGAGCGCGTCCTGATGGTGCGGCGGGAGCTTTTCCTGGCAAACGCACAAAGGGCTCCGACTCTAGACTGTAGCGGCTGTTCGTCAAACGGACGGGTTCAACAGGAGAGTCGCAAGACCGCATTATAAAGATGGCAGCACAACCACAGACTCATTTATCTATGAGGAAAGGATGTTTAAAACTGCTTGGCTCATAATTAATAAGCTAGAGCGAACCTTTAATCAACATCACACAGCAGCAGAGCCTCTTATATGAGTTGTGTGTTGAAAAGGTGGTGATTGGAAGGGGATGGTTTAAGATGCAAAAGGGAATTTTTCCATTGTGAGATAAATTCTGTTCATTTATTTGGGAGTGGTTAGTGGTTAGGGAATTACACTTGGATGTATTTCAGTGTAAGTACCATATAGTTTTAGAAACATTTCACTGATAATTAATACCAGCTTATACCATTACCAAGGCTTGATGTTAACCATTGACCGATCGCCCGGTAGTAGTTTTTATTGTCGGGAGAGTACAAATTTCATTGCATTAGTAATTTATCACTCAAAATTACTGTAAAATCACAGACATTTGCTAAAAACAACCTGATTTGAAAAAGCCGCGTGATTTTCCGCTAGATGGCGCGATTCAGCTCTTGGGGAGAGAATTCTGCAGAGCAGCAGCTGGATGATGAATTTAATCTATACTATAATACACGCTAGATTAAAAATTATCAGTCAGGGATTAGGAAAATAATAATAATTGTATGAGCACAGTGTAAATATTTCTATCATATG
>NW_015151128.1:145839-155103 GCF_000732505.1 Cyprinodon variegatus
GCGTTGCGAGGCAAGGGCTCAAACATGTACGGCTGGAAGCCTTCTACACCAAACCAAGCTTCTGCCGCCCTGGTGTCCTCTTCCACAACATCTTCCTCCCACTTTCCTCCTCTAAATATAAAATGTATGACGGAGGAGACTCATCCACGACCTCCGACACTAAACTTAACTTTAATTTCCCATTGGGAACCTACTAGCACTAAGTTGCTAACTGGTTAGCAACGATGCTTCGAAGAAACCGGCCACAACCAAACTTACTTGCGAACCTTCCGCCACAACAATCCCGCCCCCTTGATAAACGACCAATCACATTCACTTTATTCAGTCGTGTAAAGTCGTGCACCACTCAGGAGAATTCAGAAATGCAACGGTTGGAATCGCCGCTTCCCTACAACTTTAAAGGAAAAGCTTTGCAAAGTTCAGGTTAGATGTAAGTGGGGTGGTTGTCTCTCTGCAGATATCAAAAACGATTTCTGGAAGATCACTAAGCAATCACTAAGCCTGACTTTGAAGCACATTTGAACAGCTTAATGTTAGCCAGAATACGTACATATTCCTCGTATGTGTCCTGCACTATGGGCGGAGCCGCCCTGTAGCTGGCAGCCGGTGGGGCCCCTCTGGCTCTCTGGACTCCTCTCCCTCTGGAGGACGGGGCCCGGCTGGGCGGGGCTCCTCTGGGCGCAGCTCCTCGCGGCACTGCTGCATGCAGGGGAGGAACTCCTCCACGACTCCTGACAGAAAAATACAGAAATCCTCCATGTTTAAATAAAGAAAAGAAAGATATGAGATCATACAGCATCTTCCACACCTTTTTTGTCAACTACAGGTCAATTCATTTATTATAGCAGGAGTTTACTTAAAAAAAGTAAAAAAAAAAAAAAGTTTTTTAAACACCTCTAGTCTAAGTAAGGCAGTATTTATCATCAGATTCTTAGGTTTCATAAAAGGTTTTTTTTTATAAGATATTTATACACTATGAAAAAAAAAAGAATGCTTAATGTTAGCTAGATGTTTTTAAACAGAATTATGGAAATAACATTGCTATATAGAGGTAAGCAAAACATTTAATGTTAAAGCTAAAAGTAATTTGAACGGAAGCGTATTGCCTTCACCAAAGAAAAAAAAATCAGACAGCTTATCTCATAATAACAAGATCAGTATTTCATAATCATGGGATATTATCTCGTAATTATGACAAAAGATCTCATTATTACGAGATACAGATCTCGTAATAATGAGAATTATGAGATAAGCTTTTAGATTTATTTTTCTTTGGTGAATGCAATACAATTTGTGTATTTGTTTGCTTTGTATTAAGGATTTTTTCCAGATGTTTTATTGCCAATATCGATCACCCATGAGTATTCTGTCCTAATGAAAGAACAAAAAACCTGATCAAAGAATATGTAATAGATTGAAAAAAGTTTCTAAAAGTTAAATAACAATCACTGCCTTCATCAAATAATGTCAAATAAGGAAACATTCAAAGTCAAATGCAGTCTCTGTTTAAATGGAAAATCAGAAGTTACTAAATCAAAACCAAGACCCTCCTCCTTTGTTTTAAGTTTAATGCAGAGATTAAAACTTTGAGTTTTGTTTTTTTTAGATACAAAGATCAGCTTTAAGAAGACACCCACAATGGTCCCACATTTGTGAAATATTTAATTCAGTTATTAATTAGGTTCTGTTTGTTTTTATATCACTAAATCAAAACAGATGCTCCCTCTGCATTTCACAAAGACAATTTAATCAAATCATCCACTAGGAAAACCAGCTGAGTTCATCCAGTCATTGACTTTGCAGGAAGGTAACAGTAAATATTAATTTGCTTATGTCACTGACTCTGCAGCAATCCCTAACAATGAGCATGCATGTAATTACAGTGGAGAGGAAAAACTCCCATTTAACAGGAAGAATCCTCCAGCAGAACAAGGCTCAGTGTGAGCGGCCATCTGCCGAGGCTGACTGGGGATGAAGGAGACGGAAGCAGAGATACAAAATGAATAAAGAATCACTGATCTATAAATTCTTCCTATGTCAGAAAAGGTAACTGTAAACTAGCTCCATAGGTGGCTCTGTCTAGGAGCGAAACAGTTAATCAGATGAGCTCGTTCATGCATTTTGATGTGTTTCATCCCCATTATAAGACACAAAGATAAAGGTGATTGTTTTTTTAATTTGGCAACTCAAGAGAGGGATCAGTGATCACATACTTAATGAAAATGGGAGGATTATGAATGGTGGCCGATCAATCAGAATTTTGCTATTATTAAGGCAAATACGGAGTCTCCTTCTCCCTGCTGGTGAGACAGAAACAGGTGGGGGAGAGGCAGCAGTTTTTAGGCTTTATTAAGAATTGGAGGTTTTCTTTACACCGTAATTGTTTAGTAATCTGTGTACCTTAGTCAGATGGGACCAAAAATTGAGCTCCAAATGGTTCTTTCTTGGCCAAAAAAGATAAATATGTTCACAAAGTACCCTTGACTCCAATCAGTGCGGTGGAGTGGAATATTTTTGGTGACTTCATTAGTGTGTATGACATCATTAACTGTATATCACACAGGTACACTGAAAAAAGTGTAACATGTAGCTCTTCATTCAAACTAAATACTGTCACTGTAAACTGGATTTTGAGAGATCAAATTTTTACTTGAACTAAATACACGTACAAAGGGCCCAAAACAAAGTTTTTGATTTCTCTCAATATGTATATATTCATTCATGATTAGGGTTGCCAACCGTCCCTTAAAAAACGGAATTGTTCGCTATTTAGAAATAAAAGTACCTGTCCCATATTTAGTGGAAAAGGTACTCATTTTGAGCAGCGTCAGCATTTAAATGACTCCGTTTGTCCCCCATACTGCTCTGTTGTCTCCCGCGATCTTCTCCGTGAGCAGCACTTGGCTCGACCAATGGGATGAGGATAGGGTTGCCACCCGTCCCTTGAAATACGCAATCGTCCGATATCTGGAAGTTAAATTACGCGTCCCGTATTGAACTGACAAGGGACACCATTTGTTCCGTATTTTCACGAATAACTAAAAAAAACAGTAATTTCGATAGCACTTGCACACAGAACAACTCCACTGCTGCGAGTGTGACCCATGTTTGCACGTCCTGATTCTCTTTCCCTCCCTCTCGTAGCTAGAGCTTAGAGTTCTATTGTTCTTGATTTACCTTCTCCTTATGATATTGTCTGTCTAGAGCATTCTCCACTCGGTAATCTCTCATCTTGGGGCATTTGTCATGGTTTCCTGGTGACGGTCCTCATGTTTCCTGGCGACTTTCCTCATGTTTCTAGTTCTATAAACTGTGCACCTGCGCAAGCCAACTCAAAGCATCTATTGCAACATTATTCATTAGAGGTGCCCAGCTTGTAATACTGGAGCTGCTGTGGTGGTCTGAATATCCATACGTCCATCATGATCTTGGACAGTGGTTTTCCAAGTGGGGGCCAGAGACCTTGGGGGGCCACAGCAGGTTGGCAGGAAAAGTAGAGCAAAACAAAGTGAGTCATTTAATAAACTGGGTAACTAATAACCAAAATAAACCAAAAATAAGCACAAAAAACCCCAAAAAATATTAATATAATACCGGTAATCTTAAAAAATTCTACCTGGCAAAGCACGCTGTTGGTTTTGTGAGGGGATTTCTGTGCACAATGATACTGTGCAAACTTAACATTTCCATTTATTAATTATTTTAATTGGCTGTAGCTTATTGCAAGAAATACAAGCCACGCTCAAGGAACAAAATAAAAGTATGGTTCTATGTTGAGCTGAAACGGAACACAATTTGATCAAAATACAGGAAATTGCATCTAAGAACTACAAAATGTTCGGGAGGAAGCGCCCAGAACCCCCACGACAATGAAGTTTCTCTAGGACCCCGCTTTCCTTATTTCCATTTCTGAAAGGTGGCAACCCTAAGATTAGCAGAGGCTGGCAAAATTTGAATGTCCAGTTGAACTGCTCAGGTTTTTATGAGTTTTGATAATTTCAAGTGTTTCTGCTGGGTAAAGCTGGGTAAAGCATGCTAGTAAGTAGCAAATAATGCCCTCATGGTGCCTGATGATGATAGCTACTAGCTACATTGTTCCATAGGCCAAATCTGAAGAACCTAGGCGACAAAGAAAAAGTTATAAATACAGATAGTTAAGAATATATTATCTGAATGGGTGACAGTGGAGTCAGATGAAGCAGTTTGATCTGAAATACAAGAAATACACACGCTCAAAGATCAAAATAAAAGTATGGTTCTGTGTTGAGCTGAAACAGGACACAATTTGGTTAAAATGCAGGAAATTGCATCTAAGATATACAACATTTTCTGGGGGAGGACCCCAATTTTTTCTAGGACCTCCGCGTTCCTTATTTCTATTTCTGAAAGGTGGCATCCCTAGATGAGGGTATTCTGGATCGTTATATATATGTTGTCAGCTCATTGGTCACAACGCAGGACAGGACCCAGGAACAAGTTTACCGTGAGTTTTGTATCTTACTGTACGTGCCCTTGTGCATCATTTGCCATTAGCTTTTTACTAATTTTTTTTTTTTTTTATTTCACAGTTATACAGGACAAAGTGCATTCCTTTTCCACTAAATATGGGACAGGTACTTCTATGTCTAAATACTGAACCATTTGGTTTTTCAAGGGACGGTTGGCAACCCCATGTTGTACATATTTTCACCAGAGCTGCCAATAGTTGTGATGTTTGCTGTATATAAGAAGTAAACATGGTATCTAAGGTGATAAAACTTATTTTAGTGCATCAGTTAAATGAAAACCCACAGCATCCCACATGTTGAAGATGACTTTCTCTCATTTGTTTGCAGGGTTTTGTTGCCTCTTCTACTTCCACTCGTGTCAGTGATTTCCTGCTTTGGCCGGAACGACTTCACTAAATCCAGAAACGATGAATATGACACGGTCGGCAGGCAGGTTATAGGTGTAGGAGGGGAGAAAGGAACAGCGCAGGCGGAGGGCATGTTCCTCCAGTCGAGAAAGAGTGAGTCATATCCATTACTCAAAGCCGGCATGTCTTGTGGCTGAATTGCTTTTCTGTCTATTAAGAAGAATGTAGATGGGGAAATGACAGTTCTTCTAGATGCTTTATGTTCAGTCTTTTTAGATTTCTAGCTTAAAGTGAAATCTTTTGTTCCGACTCTGTTGGAAAGTAGTTTAACAAAGGATAAATGATCGATGCTTCATATCAACAGTATACTTTTGAACTTTCTTTGTAAGATAAATTAAAAAATCAGAGATTGATAGCTTATAATATGAAGGGGCATTTAAACATAAAGTTGTATTTTATTTAACGGCAAAAAGTTATTCTTACAACTTAGCTCTAATTTGAGAAAAGTAATCTCTGCTTGTTAATCATGAAGTTTTCAAGTTATTTCATTAAATTTCGCAACCCCCTGATTACTGCAAGACCTGTTAAAAACAAAACGGTTAGAAGTTGACGTCATGTCTGACATGAAGTAGGTCTAAAGCTCTCAAAGAGCAGCATGTGAGGCCCTAATTTAAAGAAATTAAAGGTACATATACGAAATTGAAATTTTTAAAATTTATACGACAGTAAGTTAGTTTTCTGGATAAATTCTTAATTTAAGCCGTTGAAGTATTTTTATTTGTGTCTTTTAAGCTTTGTATTTGTTCAGTTTGTAAGTAAAAATAGCCTGTCTGTGTAAATTTATTATAATAGCATGCAACCGCATACGTCACTGTGAATGGGTACCACTGGTCAACAAGCCAAAGCTATGGAGATGAGCCAGTATGGAACTCCTAGCCTAATTATATATATATATATATATATATATATATATATATATATATATATATATATATATATATATATACATATATAAAAAGGCCAAGATGAAGTGTAAAAAGGTACAAGACACAGGCCTAACTTTGTGCTCATCCTCTTTGGCCAAAGGTAACAAAGGTTGGGTGCAGCTAATTGTGTTCAGAGTGTTTTGAGTCCGTGTTTTTCTTTCTCTCTTGCGCTCCTCCTGTGTCCCGCCCCTCATTGTTACATCATCGGATCTGTGGCGTTGAGATATGTGATTTGCAGTGTTGCCAACTCAGCGACTTTGTCGCTATATTTAGCGACTTTTCAGACCCCTCCAGCGACTCTTTTTCAACAAAGCGACTAGTGACAAATCTAGCGACTTTTCTGGTGTCTGCCGTGGGGAGCCTCCCCCGTCCCAACCCCGTTCTCCCGCTTCCACAGGAGTCCCTCTCAGCGCTGCAGTCAGAGCCACAGCATGTTTACCCTCAGGGTCAAGACTGCAAATGAGCCGCGCACATGTTCTGGGATTGACGCGCAGGTTGATCGCGCTGGACTCAGCTCCCTCAGTTGCTTAACCTTGACCAACATGACAATGACCCACTCTTTCTGTGAGCAGGCAAGCACAGCCTGTGTGAAGGGGAATCTTATTAGGTTAAAAAAATAATTACCATTATTTGCTCACATTGTCATTGATTCTTTGTAGTCTTTTTTTGTTCCATTTAGATTGTTAATGTAATGTAAAAAATTGTATGGTTCAAAATGTTCATTTGTTACCATGCTTTCTAAGCTCCTTAGTGGACTACAAGGGAAAAAAGAAAAAGTACAAAAAAAGTTGAAAAAAAAAAAAAAAAAGCAAATTAGGCAATGATGTCATTCAGCGACTTCTAGCGCAGCCAATAGCTATTTTCCTTACTGAGGAGTTGGCAACACTGCTGATTTGCCGTCGCATTTCACTGCTTAGAGAGTAGCTACGTGGTTGGAGGAGAGACACACAGCAGCATTACATAAACAGAAGCTACTTCAATAGATGTTAAAGTAAAAGTTAGCAGATGTCTTGGTTAAAAAAATTAGAGATGCCACCGAAAAATCTGTTCATTAGACATCCGGAGCTTTTTCAGCTAAAAATGGCAACAGATTGTAAGTTTATATAAGTTAGCTTGAGAAAACAGTCTTCTTTACTAGATATAAAAGCTTGGCTTCTCAGAGGACAATGACTCCCAGTTACAGGTTAAAATTAACATGTTTTTTTTTTATTGTACAGACAGAATCAGACTGTAGAGCTTCTAAATATCTTGAGATTTTGTTTCTGGCATCATTATATTAGTAAAGAGGGTCATAAATCTTTTTTAACAGAGGACAGAAAGACCATCCTGATCTCGCGAGCTTTCAAGGTTTCACTCGCAGATCAGTCTGGAGACTCTCCGTTTAAGAAAATTTGGAGCCGTTCACCAAACGAACGTCTAATCAGCGTTGGCTTTGAGGCAGGTTGAGGTATGACGCAACGAGAAGCGCGACAGTTCAGTCTAAAGAACATGGTGGCTTCAGCCGATGAAACTAGCGTTAGCGTGGCTATCGAGCAAGTTTTATCGGAATTACAGAGTATTTCTTCACTGAAAGAAGAGCAAAACACTGCTCTGGAGGCTTTTCTCAGAGGAAAAGATGTTTTTGCTCTTCTCCCGACTGGTTTCGGCAGGAGTAGCCTGGCTTGTGGTTGTGTTTTCGTCATCACTCTGTTAGTACGTCATATGCTTCGTTGATCTGATTGGTTTATTTGGCCCGTCTATCACCAACATAGGCCAATCAGCTAACCAGTATTTTCGCCCCTTCCCAAAATTACTTCAACGGAAGGTTTCCAGATGGATATGCGGAGCAAATCCATCTGGCGGAGTCAGGTTAGAAAGAAATAGGGACAGCTGCAGATTAAAGGTGAAACAGATTTACTGAGATATGTAACATGCAATAAAATATATCTCCAAGTTTACCAGAAAGTTTACAAGAAAAATATATGGTATGCTATATTTAAAATGAAACGTTATCGATATTCTTCTGAATGAAATTGAAATTGAACATTCTAGGGATGCATGATTTATCAGTTTCTGCATTGGAATCGACTGTTGTTCGTTATTTTCATAACAAAGGTTATAAAAGTAGGAGACCCTTTTAGAAAACTCTGTGCTATTACTTTTTCACATATAATCAGTTGTGTTCTGAGCAATAACTTTTCCTTTTATCTCATCTAATTGTTTAAAAAGTGCTTTGCTGTATTTACTCTTGTATCTTTGCCTGACATGTAATTTGTTTGGTGATTTGAATAATTTAACAATGAAAAAAGCTGAAAATCTTCTGATATAAGAAATCTGTCAGGGGATTTTGTTTTTTCAAAGCCCTGTCTTTTTTATTTATTTGAGTGTTCTAGCATTCCTCTGATGAAGCTCGCTCATGGGGACAGAGTCTGAGATGAATCCTCAAGCAGCCCAGACTAACCTGCACTTTTAATGAAGTGAGAAGCAAAAAAGCAAACTGTTCTTTTGGAAATCAAAAGATGCCTGTCTGTGGTTTGCTTTTCTGTATCGCTTGAGCTGCTTTCTGAGATGAATTAACTGATCTGAAGCAGCGGCAGAAAACCACCAAGGTTGCTTAATGGATAATTTGCTTTCCATGTTTTCCATTTGAGCTGCTCTGCAAGTGTCTGCAGCAAAAGATCCCAGATTTGGTGGAAAAACATCAAAACAGTGAAAGCTCTGATTTAATGTCTTACTGAGTCAGTAAGTGATGCGGTTAAGGAAAGTAACAGCATTGAGTATCAGCTTTAGAGGCGGGACTTCCCTTTCAGTCTCGGCACCAGGAAGAAGAACAGAGATTATTCATCCTGCATTCTGAGCTCTTGTTTTGATGAAAATCTTGCATTAGTGAGCGTGAAAGAACTTCCTGCGTGGGAGCCTGCGGGACCACAGAGTTATAACACTTAAATTAGGCATGGTAAATGCTAATTACAGCATAATTCAAAACACTGCCAATTATACTGTAACTCAGAGCTGGATGAACACCCCGTCTTAGTGACCTTGTTTATCTGTGAATCATATAAGAGAGAGATTTGTTTCAAAATAAAAAAGAGAAAACAAACCCTTTTTTTTCAACTTCCTCAAAACACAGCAGCACAGAGCGAATTAAAATGGTTAACGGGCTCCATGGAGATGGAACCAACGTTAGTCCGGCTGTGAAAGTCATGGTCGCTTGTTCTCAAGGTTCCTTTTTAGGAAGATTTGATTATATTTAGAGTAACAATAAACTGATATAAATAATGTTAAAAAAATAATCATAATAAATTATATTATCATGATAATAAAGGACACATACTAGAGACAAAGACTTTCCCCTTTTTGGCAGTTTATCACTACAGGTTTAACATATGCAAAATCCTTTTTTGGTGTTTTTAATCACATTATAATGTTATTCTTTTATCAGAT
>NW_015151128.1:156587-158690 GCF_000732505.1 Cyprinodon variegatus
CAAGCCAGGAAGGTACCAAACAGGAAATACGCATAGCGTAGAGCGGATGTAGAGTTGACCAATCAGAGGCCTCTTGTCTGCAGTCACCTACAATTTTGGAGAGGATAGGTAGGTTGTCTGCGGAAGGGGCGGGCGCACATTTGCGTTCACTGCAAGACACAAGCTGACGACCTGGTTTCTGAGCATAAACCAGCCTTTAGAAGGTTGCAAGTGATCGATTCGATCCCCACAGCCTGCATTCTGGGTCCTTGAGCAAGACCATTAAGCCTTGATTGCTCCCCAGGCGCCACACAGTGGCAGCCCACTGCTCCGCAAGGTTAAGATGCATTTGAAGGGAATTTCTCCATTGTGAGATCAATGATGTTCAATTACTTTTTATTTTATTTTATTATTACTTTATTTTACAGTAGCAGCAATTCAAAATTTCCCCACTTTCATTGATGTGCCCTTGGCCCTTACTGCCTTAACTCTTTTTAAAAATCTAAAATATCCGGAATTAGGCTAGAAAATGATTATTTTTGAACCAATGTTCAAACTAATCTTTTAGGCCTTCAGAAAACAGCTAAAGATTCAATTACAGACAGACTCTAATAATAAGGAAACAGGTTGCTTGGAATCCACAACACATAGGAAGACTGAATCATTTTTCACACATACAAAACCTCCTACATGAGGAGAAGCTTGTAGAATTAATCTGCCCACTCAGGCCACTGGTAACTCTGCAATATCTATTTAAATAGCTCTTCATTATTTTGATTCAGATCCCGTTCCAACAAGGCAGTCTGGTTTTTGTTGTTGCTGTTTTTGTGTCTCAACTCGGCAGGTAGAAAATGAATCAATATACTTTGGTGTTTGGTGAAGGGAAACATAGACCCAAACACAAAGGAGTCCAATTAACAAACAGAAGAAATGTGCCATCTTTCCCTGTTGTGAAACTCACAGATCTTTGTTAAGAAATATAAAATATATATATATCAGAAAACTGGAAAACCTTTTTGCTTTTGAACACATGAGAATTTATGGGAATTTATTCATTAGAAATATCTATATTCTAACACTTTCCTTTTATAATGTAGTAGCTGATCATATCTGTCTTTTCTTTCTCTGCTGTAAAGCACGGCTGTGAGATTGCGCCTGAATTTGCATTTCTTCTATACAGTTGCAGCACATTTATCGTTCCAAAGCTACTGGAGCATTGGAAAGTACAATAGGCAGTAATTCGTAAGCACCAGTTTGCAGAAGATTAGATATAAATGCAGGTGATCTATCAAGACACCTTTGCAATAATCCTGTAAATTAGATTTCAACTCATTGTCTAATGCCACTGCCCCCCACAGGCGGGCAGAAAAAACCTGCTGGCATCGCTTCTCCTGAGTGTAAATAACCACAGTTAGTGTGTTAGTGTGAAAAAAATAATACAATGGCATTTACTTAATCATATTTAGTTACTTTAACACATTTGATTTTTGTCCTACCCTGCTAACAGGAAACAAATGTGTTAAAGTAACTAAATAGGATTAAGGAAAGGTCAAAAATGGATGCATTATTTTTTTCAGTGAGTGAAAAACATCTCCAACTCCACCGTGTTAAGGACTGGGGTCCCTCATGGCTGTGTGCTCAGTCTCATGATGTTCATACAAAACAAACCCGCCAACATGTTAACTGGATGGTTGGGTGAGGGGCTGTTTTCTATCTTATCACCCTGAAAATGTTGCTATTAGTAGAGGAACATATTGAAATATGTAATCCAGATCAATCAGTATACAGGGAGGATGTCACACTGCTTGAGGTGCGGTACAAGAGAAAAACAATAAGATTATCACTACATGGTAAAGGTGAGATGAGAACACAGACATTAACAAGGAGAATATCCAAAAGTATAAATCCTACTCTTTATAAACACTTAGAGGTTAGATTATTAACTTAAGTTTTTACTCAAGTAATATAAAAATACAATTTTTAAAACTACTTAAAATATAAAAGTAAAAGTAAAGCATGAAAAACATTTAAGGATAAATGCTTTAAACTTCATACCATTTCCTTCCAGCTATTCTGGATGATAACTGTCATATTTCTCCCCGTTTGGGATTCTGAGTTTTTAGT
>NW_015151128.1:160244-163521 GCF_000732505.1 Cyprinodon variegatus
TATAATGGCAACATATATCATGTTGCCATTCAGAACACTGAGTTTTAATAGCATATATTGATTTAACATAAATACCTTGTGCATGTGTATATTTATTGCACCTGTATTTGCTACTCAATGTTCTTTTCATATGAAATTCCATGGTTATAATTATTAATAAGTGTGCAGTATCATAACTACATGTCTGACTTTTGTTTAACAAACCAAACAGTTTGAGAATCGTTAGACATTTGAGGAAGTTATGGTTATTTAAGTGCATGCGCCTTTAAAACACAATGTTACGAATGAGCGAGCTGCCTGTGGCAAGATGGCCGCCACGTGCGGACGTCGACCCCCATTGGCCAGCAGCGCGGATGAGACATCTAGCCTTTATTATGGATATCTATGCCCTTAACAGCGTTATCCTTATGGCATCCAAGATTCCCACGGTACCTGAACTCACCTCTCTGAACTTCCCTCCTCCCTTCCAGTACCAGTATCAAGGAACCTGTTAAACCTTTGCCTTGCTCTCTGAGTGGTTCTCTGCATTTTGGGTCAGATCCTTAAATAAATCATGACAGACACACGTTGGCATACGGCCAGTACATATGCTAGCGTATACCATACTGTAGGTGGGCTGTAAGTTACAAGTAAGTTATATGATCGTTGACATACGTTAAGTGAGTAACTTTTGCTTAATTTATGCGTAACTTATCAAGAACTTATCTAACGCATTTCAACATATTTCAACATATTTGAGGTGTTCCAGACGACCGCTGAACATGTTTCTGACTTACAGCTACTGTTTAATGTTGTATTGGCAGCGTTTTGGTATAAAATGGGGTACACAGGAGGAAACCGTTAGTTCCTCCTCATCATAGGGTGAGAGAGAAGGTGAGTGTGATGGATCCTCCCTGAGTTCAAGCCCACGACCAACAAACTTCCAAGCAGACATGATGCTGAATCTGCTGTGACTGCAAACTTTTTTTCTTTCTTTTATTTTTTTTGGCGGCCGGTAAACAGCAGCTGGGTTAATACCGCGATCAAAGCAACCTTTTTATTTCATAGTTTTGTATCTGTAAGGTACTCTGAGATTGACACAGTTCGTAGACCTATATTTAATAAAACTCTTTTTGAACAAACTCTTTGTCCTCCATGTAAATTAAAACTGTGTCCTTATAAAAACAAACAAATCATCAGTAATTGAAAATTGTCAATTAAATGTGGAATAAACCTGCAGAGGAAGCTGGAAGAGGAAAAACTAGTTTCCTTGACAACAGCAGTGCATTTGCTTCTATTACTACCATGATATTAGAAGCATATTGAACTGCATCAAGTCAACTATGTATTGTAGCAGTGCTATGGGGCGGGGGTGGAAATGGAGACTGGGAACAAGTTTTATTTGTATTTTAAGAAAGCTTTTTTCTTAAATTAGAAATTTCTTAACAAATAATTTTCATAATTTGTCATTTTTAAATGTGGCTGAAAAATCAGTTAAGAAGAAGCTGCATAAAATGTAAAATTCAGAAATTTAATTTACATCTTCCAATATTTTACCTCTGATTAGTGGAATTTCTGTTGGCATGGTAACACACGTGGGGAAAAACCAAAACCTTACAGAAAAAAAACCCAAAATAATATGGCATGTCTTTCCAATAAGTCCCATTTCCCATTGAAACACAGAGGTGGCAGCATCATGCTGTGACAGGGAAGCAGGTCAGAGATGATTTCTAAATTAGAAAGCAAAGAAGAAAAGTTTGGAGCCCTGTGTCCTGAAAAGCATGTGCTTATTTCTGGAAAACTTTGTCAAATCAAGTGTTTATAAGATGTTGCGTTCCCATTTTGTCTAAAAATGCACTGCAAAATGATCTAGAAATAAGTAAAATATTCTAAAATTAAGTGTATTTATCCTTATGTTAAGTAGGTAAATGAGATAGTTTGCCAATGGAATGAGTATTAGAGAATATGCACTTGAAATAAGACAATGCAATTTTGCTTTTCTTATTTTAAATGTAAATTGTCTTGTTCCATTGGCAAAATGTCTATTTTACCTCCTCAATTCAAGAACAAATGCACTTATTTTAAAAATTACTTATCTAGATTTCATTTTTTCCAGTGTGGTAGGTTGTAAGCCCTACTGATCACATCTACTTATGTTTCCCAGTTTGCCCCTTAATTGTAAATGAAGCTAATTTTCCAGCTGAAGCTAGTAGCGCTCGCATCCAGATGCACATTCAGAACAAGTTACCTTGGAGGCCCGGGAACAGGTGTCCCCCTGCCACGGGCGGCTGACTTGCCCCTGACCGATGGCACCTTGGCATCCTCTGAGCCGCCGTTCAGGTATGTGAGCTCCTGCAACTGGGCCTGTCGGATCTCATCATTGTAGTCCTGCACACACAGAGAGGCGCACGTAAACACACGCACACACAATGCCCGCAACAGATACGCCTTCAATTACACTGTATCACATTATATCCTTTATCTCCAGGGCTGCAGCTCTGGGAATATCCAATTAATGTACTTTGCCGTGCTGCCGTGACTGCTGTTCCTAAAGCAGCGAAACATTCAGATCTCCTGCTGATAAAACCTTAGGACCCCTTTTAGCTTCATCTTTTCACACTGTTGTTTCCCCCCCTAAATTAGAGCACATTAATTAATATAAAACAGGTCTTTAATCACATAGTAACTGATACACTTGTCATCTTTCATCTCTTCCAGTGAGTCGGATCTTTTTGGGACGGCGAGAGGCAGCAATGGAGGATGGGAAAGTGATGAGATGTAAATCATTGCAGCTGTGAGCAGTAGAGACGTGATCCATGACAGCCAGAGGTAAACAAGTTCAACTCTGAGGTGACTCCCAAAGAGAGGTGGTTCCTTCATTCTTTATGTTCCTGCTGAACTTTCTATGCCCTCATGGGGAATCTAAAGTGGAAGAACGTCATCCCTCACCCACTATGCTAACTTTATCTTTGTATTGGAATGCCAACAGATCATTAAGCAATCAGCAAACATTAAAAAGATGGGATTTAAGCTCTTTTTGCGGAAGTTTTTTAACTTTCTTTAACAGAATTTGCGCCCCCCACATACATGCATCTGCAAATGTCCCCAGATATGCAGTGAATTTAGACTTAGAAAGATTTTATTTTGTCATTTTGTACACAAAAATAAATTAAGTTAAGAACAGCTCTCTAGACAATTTCATTTTTTTAAATTGCAGCCTTGAAAACAGTAAAAAAAAGTACATAAAAACAGTAATATAAACATATGACTTTATATCTACAGTGCTAACATTTCAGGG
>NW_015151128.1:164839-167955 GCF_000732505.1 Cyprinodon variegatus
ATGATCATTTTGAGGAATTTGATTCCTTTATGAGCATAGAACACATTTTGCAAATAAAAATTTGAAAAAAAAAATTGAAAACATTTTGAAGTACCCGTTTGCTTTTTAGTCAAAAAAGTTTTTTAGAGTAACTTTGCTTTAGTTTTTTTTTTTTTTCACTTTTTTATATTTCAGGTGTTCAGATTATTATTTTTTTCCTATTTTAGTTTTTCAGATTTATTTAAATTAATTAACTATGGAAAATGTACTTGAAAATAAGAATAACAAAATAAAAAAACAAGATCTAAGAAAACAGCAAAGCAGCTCTGAAAACCTTTTTGGTGATTAAAACTTAAAAAAAAATATTTTCTTATGCTTTTTTATTCAGGAAAAAAATTTGAAAATATAATGTGAAACAAAGTTGGAAAAAAAATATTTTAACCTGAATCTCAGAAAAGAGCAAAATTATTCTGAAAAACTTTTTTTTGTAGGAAGTTTTTCAGAGTTTAATTTTGTTTCCTTTTTTTTTTTTTTTTTTGCATTTTTTAATATTTTTTTTTCAAACGATGGAACAATAGTGGAACAAATTGCGCCCCATGTGCATGAAGTCCGTGTTTGCAGGTGCGCTAAATTTCCTAACTGTGATTTATTACGCTTCTGCGTCAAAAAAATTTTTTTTAACAGAAATAAAATCTTACAGATTTTATATGAACACATATTTTTTTTTTTTTTATTGAGATTTGCAGATTGCATCCTTTTTAAACACCATTTCACAGGAAATGATGTGTCACTGAGCTGACTGGAACCCGCATCAGTGTGTTTTAAATTTTAAACTTCAGATGATTATATGTGGTAAAACTTCTTTAATGAAGCATTGATACAAGATTAAAAATATCCAACAATTCTTAAAATGTGTCTGATATTAGCTTTTATTTTTTGAGGACATCCTCTTTTAAAGACTGGTAAGCTTTATGAGGGAAAAAGTCTTGTTCTAATCTATGGAAACCACATTTTTAGGCTTGCGGTTTGTTGCTATCAGATAAGTTTAGGTTAAGGTCAGTGAACACGGTGTGTGTAATTTGCTCTATCGCTGACAGGTTTGCTCCACCTTAAGGGAAGGAAATACATCATCTCCTTGTTGCACAATTAACTTATCTGAATTAAGGCCAGTTCAAGCAGCAACTAGGACGAGCCGTGACAGTTACAAAGAAACAAAGATGGAGAAAAGCAAGCAGAAACAACCAGGAAACTCAACACAGGAAATATCATTAATGGTTAAACATATCAATAAAACTAAATATGATTAAATGTGCTCCTGCAGAACAACTTTGTACATTTAGCAGCTAGCAGAGCATTTTCAGACGCTCCAGGTCAGGTTGCTCTTTTATCAGTTTATATGTGGATCTGTTTAACATTTCCATTTCATCTCTTTCTACTTCCATGTCAAACCGTTTATTATTCGTTGATAAATTGTTCTACTAGGTAAAGAAAATTCCTGAATTATGGATTGACCTGATCATGAGGTTATTATTAAGCTGATTGCATTTTGTCCTTTGGATGAATTTGGCCCTGATTCCTTTCATGGGCCGGTTGACCTGATGACCCAGAACCAAACCAAAATAACTCCTCAGCTCAGGAGGAGTTTATCACAGTCATGAAGAAATATCTCCTTACAAAAGAATGTGAGCACATAATAAAAAAACAAACATTTTATTGTCCAACCAGCAGGTAAAATAAACTACAGCCTGCGAAGAAAGAGTTCTGCAAAAATGCACATTGATATTATTTATTTAAAACCAGGGTATTTTGAACCAGGCTCCCAGAGTAGCACAACCATGAGACAATTCTGTTTTTCTACGATTGCAGATTATCTCCAACTCAACTCTCTGTTTCTGTGGCTCATGTCAGCTCGTGTCACTTTCAACTGTGTGATTGGCTGCTTTTCAGTAAATATTGATACAGTAGTTTTATTTCCTAGTTGCAGCTAGGAGCATTAGCAAAGCATTTTTAGGCTGTTCTCTTAAAAAGTTAAGAAAAACGCTTTAATTAGGTAATCATTAAATAACTTAGTTAACACAGTCATTAATGTCTTTAAACAGCATTATGGACTGAAGTGATTCATGGTATATATTAAGGTGACCAGATTTCTGCAATCTAATCTGGGGACATTTCCAGCTTCTAGATAAAAATAAATCCATTTCCAAAATTGAAATAGAAAACGGGGACATTTAAGTTTTCCTCCATTTTTATTCAATTTTTTATTAAACATATTTATTAATATTTAAACAAAAATCAAGAGTAAAATCCAGGAATGCGCCTCTTCTATTTCCTAAGAATAATAATATCAATCAATATAATAGTCAATATCAATATAAATATAAATTATAATTATTTATTATTTTATTGTTTATTATTTTAGTATTTAGTGTCATTCAGTCTTCTCTGCCTTCTTCCTTTGTGAGCAACATAACACGGTGTTCAGGGACAGGCCAGTTTGAATTAATACAGAGTTTGTGGGAATTTTCCTCTTTTTGCATATATATATATATATATATATATATATGTATATATACACGTATACATATATATATGTATATATATATATATATATATATATATACTGCTTAATAATATCTATAAACTAAAATGGCCTCCAGTTGTTTATACTGTTTCCTGAACAGCTGAGGTGCATTAGGTAGCCTTCAGCAGCCTGGATTAAAATCTGTGCCAATATTAAAAAGTTTAATTTTGTCATATTTTTATATTCAGATTAAATTACAACCATTAAAAGAATTCTATAAATCTGGATAATTCTGATGAGCAGCTTAAAGCAGCTACACTGCTACACTGAATGAAAAATAGTCCGTCCTTTAATAAAGTCATAGTGAAACCTAATAGGAATATATTTTCACAATCCTAAACCTATTTTCTACTCATGTGTACATAGATAGAGTTGTGCTTTTTTTTTTTTTAAATAAGCTGTTATTATTTTCATAGTATGTAAATGTAAAATTTAAAATGTATATTAAACGTTTTCACGTTTTTATAATTTTCTTTCGTAGAAATTTTACAATTACAATTACAGTGCATCTTTATATCTTTATTACAGCCTAGTATAATTATTTTTTTTTTTTTTT
>NW_015151128.1:169192-171345 GCF_000732505.1 Cyprinodon variegatus
ATAGTGTAGAGTGAATGTAGATTTGACCAATCAGAGGCCTCCTGTCTGCGGCACTGTCTGCGTTCACTTACAATTTTGGAGAGGTGCAGCAGAGTGTCTGCAGAGGGGGCGGGGCATATCTGCGTTAACTGCGAAACAAACCCAGACGACCTGGTTTCTGGGTATAAATCAGGCTTTAGGCTTGAATTACGTGTATTTTGTATTTTAACACCGACATTTACATTTCTAATCCATTTTCAGCTACTGTTACGCATTTTTTCTTTGAAATATAATCTGTTAAAGGCAGAGATGTCTGTTGGTTATAAAGTCGAGATGGTTGTCTGGAAGAGAATCATCTGTAGGTGCTGAGAAAAGGCCGATATGAAAGGAACAAAATGACAACCTCTCAGTTTCCTTTCACAGCATTTATAAATCCTTCTTCTTTACCTTTTAGTGTTTTTTACCACTTAATGAAAATGTCAACAACAAATTAAATGCATCGCAGAAGGATTCGGTCGGCACTGTCAAACCGAAAAAAGGCAAAGAAAGGAACAACCTCTTTAATAAAAGTCTAAATCATAGAGTCATTGCTAAAGGACTTATGGGAACTACCCTGAGAACATGACCTCGTTCGATGAGACAAAGTCACTCACTGACATCAACTCAATAGCTCTTTTCAAGACAGACTTCACCTTGACAAGAAATATTCAACAACATGGAATATTAGAAGATTTTTTTCACATTATTCAGCCAGAGAAGAAGAGAACAAGGACACTTAGACTGACTGAATTAAGGTAATTTTCTTTTAGTCTAAAATATCAGAATGTGATTTAATTGGAGGGAAAAACAGGTATTAGAGAAAAGGAAAAATAAAACAAGGGGAAACGTTGGTGTTCTGGGTGCAGGTAGGCAGAACATACCGGAATGAGAAACTTCTTGATCTCTTCTAGAGCGTGCCCCATCCTGGCGTAGGCCTCGGCCGGCGGCGCGAACACCTCGATGAGAACGTGCAGGTCTTCGTTCAGATGGTGATATTTGGCCTCGCCGCTTTGCCGTAGCTCTTCTTCCTGATGGTGCAAAATACCACAAAAAAAAAAAACAAGACAGGATTCATAAAGGAGTTTGATAACAGATGTTTAGGCTCCCAAAGACTATTTGAAGTGAATATCCGTCATTAATTCAACCCAGATCTACAGCAGGGAGTTTTCTGTCATGAGGTTTAGTGTGTTGATGGTGCAGAATTACAAAAACACTGATATGTTGCAGACTTCTGCAGACAGAAAGTCCTTAACAGCTTCTCAACTGCAGCTGTCATGTTCAACTGATTGCCTTCCTCGCCACAAAGCTGCCCTTCCTCTCAGCAGACTGAGTGGTTGAGTGTAAAGTGCGTGCTCGCGTAGCCTTTCCCCAGATAGATCCTCTGTTTTTGTTTTTTTTTGTATTTCAGCCCATCTGTCTTTGGAATCGCTCGAACTTCATTAAAATAAATTAACCCGCTCTGCAAGCAAAGGAATGTTCCTGATTTAAATTTACCACGATGAAATATTGATTTTCCAAAAAAATGCCTTAAGAGGACAGAAATTAAATAAAAAAAATCTCTAATGTGAAAAAGAAGTTGCTGTTTTGTTATGTTTGGATCAACGTTGTCTCACAGGAGTGGGGTTTGGTTCAAAGAACCAAAAATATGACTAAAACATATTTTATTGATCACCTCCATAAGGTGAAGGTTACAGAAACATCAGATCCAGTGACTTTTAAATGTATTCCTGACATCAGACCTTTTTTCTCTAGATTTAGTCTCATTGGCAAAAAAATAAAAGAATTTAGAAAGAAAGAAAAATAAATAAAAAAGGTGTCGGTGAGATTATTATTGCAAAATAAAAGCACTTTACTTGAGATTAGTTTGCTAATGAGAAGGGACAATTGTAAGTTAGTCAAAATAACCCAGTAAAGGGTCACATTCTTTGTAGAATTTTTTAGTTGATCCTTTCAGAAAATATTTCACTTTTTAAATTTTTAGGAACATCATCATATCGTAAAGCCACATTGATGCCTCAGGTGGTAATCAGGATTTCCATTCTAACAGTATTTACCTTCGAGTGATCAGAGTTGCAAAAGCAATAATATTTTCCTTACTACACTGAAAAACATAATGCTACTGTTTTAGTGATATA
>NW_015151128.1:172870-175556 GCF_000732505.1 Cyprinodon variegatus
CAGTAAGCTCTGCCTCCGCCTCTGCCCTCAGCCTGCCGACAACCTCTGGACCCTCTAGATTCCCCCCCCTCTGCAGCTCAGGTACAGACCTGAACACTCACAACCTGCAAAAGACCTGGACCTCCACTAATCTCTCTGTCCTCCTCAGCAGTGAACCCACTCGTGACCAGTCAAGCCCCCTCTTGGATCTGAACATACTTTGTACATTTATTATTATTAAATCTTTGAACTTTTTCATCTGCCTCCAAGTGTTCTGCATGTGGGTTAGACACATTAATCCGAACATGACACAATTTGATTTTAAAAAAGCTCATATTTTTGCTGATAATTGTATTTTTTCTTGTATCGGCCATTAGAGTAGCAGCTATTAGAAATTGTCATTCCCAGTCAAACGCCAGCCGGATGGCAGCACACTCCCCAGAGACTCCCAAGAAAATCCCCTCCAACTTCCAGCCAGTGGCCTTCTCCTTCTCATGTCTTTTAATCTGACTCCACCCTTTGACTGAATTACAGGCTCTGACCAGGAGATGACACTTTTCTTTAGATCTTAATGTCCACAAATCATAACAGAACGAATATTTTAGTACAAATATTGATGGTTAAAAAGTAATATTAGGGGACCAGCCAAGGGCCCATTGAGGAAAGAAGGGACATTTTGAATGGCTACTACTGTATGTGCTAGCCGATTCATTATTGAATCAGAGGCCTCAGGCTGCGTGAAGTACTTGTGTCCCTCTATTTGCTATCCAGCATCATTGTATTGTATTAACTATATATTTTTTATGATTTAAATGGAAGAAGAAAAAAGCAATATTGGCCTGAAGGAAATCAGCCCCCAAATATTGGCAGCACATATCGAGAATCGGTTAGACCAGGAGTGGGCAATTCCAGGTCCTGAGGACTGGTATCCTACAACATCTAGATGTGTCCTCCATCCAACACACCTGAATCAAGTAAGTAGATGATTAGGAGGATAGTAGAGGAACTGACTGCATACTGGGGAGGTAATTCAACCATTTGATTTGACCCAGAATCTAAGGCTTGATCAAAATACCTGTAAAGGGTAAGGACACATAAGCCATGGCAGAAATTCATTAGGGGTTGCCATAATAAGATATGTCTAAATAATGCTGACAGTAAGGGAGAAGCTAGGATGAGGAAGCAGGATGCTTCCTAACGTCACTGGGGTTAGCATAGGAAGATCCTAGTGTTTTTAGCCGTCGCTGGGAGCTACACAGTGGACCACAATCCTTTGAATGGAGGACGTATAGGCACAGCCCACCTGAGAGTTTTAGAAAATCCAATATTCCTTCAGTTGTACTCAGTGTGACACATGGTAATGTACACTTTCATATACTCTAGGATTCATAAGTTTCAGCCATTTGCTAAATGTGTGTAGCTTTTGTTTGTTGTAGTTATTTCCAGAAGGCTGTAGTCCCAGTTTAACCAACATCTTTCCCGTGTGTCACGTCCCTAACGACGTCCATAATGCTGAAGGCTTCTGGAATCACCACAGCAGTCCAGAGGTCCTTCCTACCCTGGATAGAGCTCCTAATGCTGACCCAGTGAAAGGTGAAGGAATAGCAGATAGGAACAGGAGGTAGGAGCTACAGGCACAGGTATTTAGACTGAGTCTAAAAGCCCTCTGGCACTGGAATTTATTTATGTTTATTTATTTTACCAGGTGGAGACAATTCATGAGGATTCATAATGGATGTATCAGCTCATCTGGGTTCCTCTTCCCTCCATTCAGGACATCAGCCCATACTGACCCCTCACACCCCCGCCATGGACTGCTGTCCCTGCTGCCCTCTGGGAAGAAGCTTTATAGCATTCAATACAGGTCCAGAAGGTTCTGAAACATCATTTTCTTCGTTGCATCAGACTGTTGAACTCTAAACTGAACTCTGAATCACGCATACACAGATCTGAACTTTCTGATCCTTTTGTACTATTATTTCACACTGCCAACATTGCTGAACTTTGATAATCCCTTTAATTTAGAAATTATTTTTCAAATTAATCCTTTTTTTTTTTACCTTTTTTTTTTTTAAACAGTTTTTCTTCTTGGATTACATCCCTACCAATGCTGCTTTTTATATTGCATTATTATATTATTTCAATTCTACTCGCTTTACATCAGTGGTACCTAGCTAATAGAGGTGCCGCCCCACCCCCCCCATGACCCATTTTTTTTATAATTGAATTTTAAATTTAAAAGTATTTCTTAGATGTGCAAGATATATATTTAATCTAAACTAGTAAAGCTTCATCAGAGAGAGAGAGAGAGAGAGAGAAAAAGAGAGAAATGGATCAAGAACCATCTATTTCCAGGACCTGGTTTAGCTACAAGGCTTGGCCAACTGCATGTAGCGAGGCTAACGCTTTATTCTGCTTTCCTGCCTCCTTTTTCAAACATCAGGAACTGACCCAGCATGGATAAAGGCAGGTAGGACTGAATTAAAGCACTTTAAAGTAGAAAGAACAATGGAAAACAATATAATGTAGAGTACTTTTTCTAGATGTTTGTTAATTTGCATAGTTGCTCTTAAATAAACACATTCTCAGAAAATAAATAGTTTTTCATATATGTTAAAGATATAGAAAGCGGACTAATAGATTCTCTAAACTGGTACAGGTTTTTTTAGGTTTGTGACACAATATTGGTAATCTGTCTCTGCCAGAT
>NW_015151128.1:176242-177782 GCF_000732505.1 Cyprinodon variegatus
TGTACAAGACAGAATAGAAATGGAAAAGTAAGAGGAAAAAAAACACTTATTCTTCAGCGCCATGGTAATTTATTTTTTAATTAAAAGCGCAATAAATAAAATTTAGATGTTAACGGCTACTAGGAGGGGAGTAGCGGCCTTGTGGTTAGGGCATAGAACTTTAATTCCTGAGGCTCTGAGTTCAAACCCCACTCCCACAATCCTTAACCCCGGATTGCTGACTGGGCGCCCCATGATGGCAGCCCACTGCTTCCCAAGGGGGGTTAAATGCCGGGGTAAACTTCTCCAATGTAAGATCAACAAATTCTAATTCTAATTATCATTATCCAGAGGTCGTGTTTTATTATTAGTGACATTCTGCCTGTCAGGAGCTAAAATAATGTTTCATCTCATCAGGGTTTAATAACACTGAAAATCCAAACTTCTGCTTTCGAAGGTCTCCACAGGTCAGCGATGCTCACAAGATGCAGTCCTTTGTTATGCTGCTGTCGGTGAGAAATAGGACGCCAAAAAGCCTGAATGCCTTTTCACCGCGTCACACAAAAGAAACAGTTTTGCTGTCCCAGTTTCTCCATTTTCAACTGAAAAAGAAAAACGTCTTCTCTATGGGCCTTTCCAGCGGCAGCCCCACCATCCACCCATATGTTAGCCTGTATCTCTGATGTCACCTAATTATAAATAACCTTCTTCGCAGAGAGCCGCCGGTATGTTAATGACATGTAAATTCCCCCATAAATCTGTGCTTTACGAACACACGGCGCCTCTGCGCTGCAGCCGCTGCCTGCTGCTGTTGAACAGGGAGCGTGAGCGCGGCGCTGGAAAGAGACAACTGCTCAGAAATCTGTCTCATCTCTTCCCTTTTATGTTTTTTTATGTAATCGCTGCTGCATTTGCATTGAGCAAATGTATGAAAAGACATCATTATCAAGTCCTTTCAATGAGAAAATGTCCATATGAAGACAACTTTTTGTTCACTCAATGCTTGGTGTATTTTTTGGGATCGTGGTGCAATATTTGATATAAAAACAAGTCAATATTGTTTGCATGTAATTCTATAAGAAGATTTCAGCCACGCTGCGGACTCTCTGTGCTCTGATAAGGGTGCTCCATGAGCCAGTGTCCAGAGCTAAGCAGGATATGGTGAGGGATTACAGCTGTCTATTTTTCTTATCTACTGGCAGCATCTTTTCCTCTGTTTACATTTTTTCTGTAAATCTGCTTATGAAAAGCTGTTCACCCTGGTAACAGGGCACCAGAGGGCTGCGGATGAACCGCAGAGCTCCTGCAGGAAGCGCTTTGAGGGAAAGAGAAATGTTGAATCCTCTGAAATGAAATGAGAGATGATCCATCTACTGCAAACCTACTTTATCGATTCAAATTAATGAGAATCAAGTAACTCAGACTCAATAAATGTTTCTTTGTGTTTAACAGTCAGGATTTATACTCTGCAAATACAATAAAGTGTTTAATTTGACATTATTTTAAAAGTTCTTCTTCATTGTTATGTGACTAAATTACTTTTGTAAGTTGCTGATGACCA
>NW_015151128.1:179310-180918 GCF_000732505.1 Cyprinodon variegatus
CGCTCCAAATTACTACCCATATGAATAATAATTAATATTCAAATTTGATTTACCATCAAACTTATAACCTTTAAAAAACTTTTTTATCCCTTGTTTTTTTTTGTTTGGTAAAGCATCGGGACAAATTCTAATAAGGTGACCTCTTTAATAAAGTGATATGAACGTGATAAATAGAAATTAACCTTTTCCATATGACTTTAAGACATTTTGACTTATTTAGAGTAGTTTTTGCAGTGCAGAACCCTTACACTGCATAACATGTTAATCTACCCAAGTCATTATATCTTCAAATAAGTGCATTTTTTCTACAATTGAGGAGGTAAGTGAGACACTTTGCCAATGGAACAAGAAAATTTGCATTTAAAATAAGAGAAAAAACAATTACATTGTCTTATTCCAAGTGCATGTTATCTAATGATCTTATTTTAAGAGTAAAAATACTCATACCATTGGCAAACTATCTCATTTACCTACTCAAATTAAGGGTAAATACACTTAATTTAAGAAAATTGCACTTATTTCGAGATAGTTTTTTCCAGTGTGGTTGTCATGACCTGGATCTCTAAGACTGAATGTCACAGTATGTAAACATGATGAGGTCATACTGTAGAAGCAATAATCAGGCAATAAACAGTCACCTGTTCTATATAAATAATTCTATATAGATAGATAAAGCTAGTTTCATAGAGCAGATGATCCTAAGATTTTCAAAGTTAGGGTCTTAAAAATGTTCATCATGTTGAAACACTTATATTTCATAAGCAGGAGGAATAATTGTCGCTCTTGTTAAAACTATAAAACCATTTTTGTCCAAGTGTTTACGTTAAATCTATGGAAATAGGGCTCTTTTACTTTATGTTTTCCGACACACCAAGAATACCGTACCACAAAAAAAAAAAAAAGTCTTATTCTCGTTTAGAGTTTTAACCTAGAATATCCCATTAGTTGTAAAACCATAAAATGAACTGGGTTCTTTTTTACACCAAACCGCACACAGCATGATTCCCTCTGATATCTGGGTCGGTTCCTACAAAAGCAGGAGAAGCTTTTCTCTTCAGAAGCAGCTCGCAGATTAAACCTGACGCAGGACTTACTGAAAATGAAACAAAGAAATGAAATTGTTTTATCTTTCAGGGAAATTAAAGAGGGAGTACAGGTCCCGAGGAGGAAAATGGATGAGTTAATCATGTTCCTAACGAGCAGCCGCTATATCAGCCTGCTCTGAGAGCGGCAGGACTCCCGCGCTGCCGTAACCCGGCGGGGAGACTTCCGTCTAACACAGCTCGGGGCGCTTCGACCTCGTTGAGCCGACATATGAACAAGGTCTCGCAGCAGTAAATATTTGTGCAATTATATGGAGCATTGTCTGTGTCGTGCAGGATCTCAAAGGGGAATCTACAGAACAATGTAGAGCTGCAGCGTTAAAGGAGTCAGACTGCAGTTATGTTTCCTTCCTAATGGGATTCACGGGGAGAAAACTGTCAATTAGCTTCTTTTCATCCAGTCAACAACCCACAATAGCAGCAAACTAGAACAATTCATAAATATGGTATACAAACCATGAGCTGAGAGCTTGTCTGCCTGGCTGTGTGTTTCCTGGACACGGGC
>NW_015151128.1:180988-183678 GCF_000732505.1 Cyprinodon variegatus
TCAATGAGTCGATGCAATCAACTGGTTTTCTTTAGATAGAAAACTAAATTTGATTGTATGATCTGGTTGAATTGTATCTATCAAGTGCCTTGAGATGACATGTGTTGCGAATTGGTGCTATTGTTGGGGTCTGCGGGTTTCTCCCTGTGTTTTTGGCTGCTTCTTCCTTCAGTCTCCACAGGTGGCCTCTGAGAGCTGGGTGGCCGAGGCCTGACAGGTGCAGTTTGCTGCCAGCACTTCGACACCAGAGTGTTAACCTTATGTGGTATGCCTCTAGCCTGTTTGCCTCTAGCAATTAACCCAAGAAATATGACTCACCATTTCTATTACTTCTTCTAAAGTTGCCTCTGTGTTCTGGATTCTGTCCCCGGTTCTCTCTCAACAAACCAACAGAAGACACTCCGGACTGTGTTTCCTGCTGGCAGCCTCCTGGCCTCCTCCTCTGTGTTCCACGCCCTGATCAAACCCCTGTTCCACCTCTGGGGACTGGTTCCTCATCGTCCACCATTGTCACTCCTCAGACTCCACTCATTCCTCCCTGTCAACTCCACTCATCTCCATCAGTAAGCAAACCTTCTAATTTGAAAACTTCCCTCATAGATTCCACCTTTAAACTGCGTTGTCATCCTCTGCTACACAGCTAAAGAACCAAACCGCAACTCATGAACCCCACCACCACTTCTTGCTGTTTTATTTTTTTAAATAAACATCTTAAACATTTTCCTGTCTTCTGAGTGTGTTCTGCATGTGGGCCAAAAGCCTACCCAAAACAATGACTATATAGATAAAATGGAGCCTAGGCGCCAGTTCAACTGAATAAACTAATTACTCGCCTTCATCCGCCTACGACACAGCCAATCAGCTTTAAGCCAAGCCTCCACGAAAGCCAATCAGCGTCCGAAGTTCATCTTAAAAGGCCTCCGATACGAAACTTGTCTGCTCCTGTGTGCAGGTGGTGGTTGTGCTGTGTGACTTTAATGAGATGACACCGTTTCAACCTAACTCCAGCCCCTCCTCCACCATTGTAGCTAAAACGTCTTTAGAGTTTCATTCCTCCCAGACTCTTACTGCATTCCGCGTCGCATTTAAACCGGTCCTGCAGAAGACTACAATGTTGAGCCTGGTTCTGTCAGAGGTTTCCTCCCAATGGGGAGTTTTTCCTCTCCACTGTCACTCAGCATGAACAGGTTCTCTCAAACTGTGTTATCCAAACTGGACTTCCATCTTCCAGGTCCCTGAGTGAAGCTCTAGTATCAGCTCACGCAGTCTACTGGATCGCCCCATAAAGCTCAGCATACCGTCTCGCTAACCAGCAGTCTACAGACTGACCAACTTCATCTATCTCCACTCCACCACCAGTTTCAGACCTGGGGGGAAACAGCCCTGTCCTTTACTCCTGTTCATGCATATCTATCAAAATTCAGCGCTATGTTTCCTGTCGAGGTCTGAGCGCCAAAGAGCAAGTAATTGTATCGATACATTTCCTTTAATTGTCTTTTTCTGTGAGTTTTTAAGATTGAACTGAATTGTATTGAATGAATACTTAGAAGCACTTAGAACTGCCGCTCTGTCAGACGGCCTCATATTGGCTCCTTCTTTTTGCACCGCATTGGCCCAGTTTCATAACCTCATCTGGAAATGTTAGATGCTCAAACCTGCAAGGGCAAACGCTGCCAGGCTTTAAAGTAGGAGGTAAGTAAACCAGCAGAAAACAAAACTCTGTTTCCTAAAAAAGAGGGACATTGCTGAGGCAGGCCAGTTAGAAAGCTTGGACAGGAGGGGCCCCATGTATCGCCTCGACACGTCGCTTCTGCTGATTCTCCAGAGAGACCCGCTATCAGACTATTGATCAGACTAATCAGAACGAATGTGCTGTATGATAGCAAATCACTCCTGACAAACGGAGGAAGGGGGAGACAGCAATGAGCAGAGAGAAGTCGATTTATTCCCAGTTAGGCCGTCCGGATTGCAATCAATTTTGCCGCTGTTAGCACCATTTATATCTAGTCTTTATGTGCTGACATGATCGCCGATGATAGAAGTCACTAAACTGGCTTGTGTTTGAAATTTCAAGCTATCTACAATCTCCGTGGTAACGCTCACATCATTACAAGGAATGTGAATTCACATAAAGACCAAAAAGCATCAGTCAAGGTAATGTGTTGTTTTTCTGTGCGTTTGCTCGATGCGACGGAGCGCCGGCTTTGAAGGATGTAAGGCGTGTTTGGTGATCCCCAGGATCCTTCTCATCTCCATAAACTTCTGAAATTTGTTTTTAAGCTGTTACAGCTTTGCCAAAACTCTGGCACAGCCCCTGCATCCTGAGGGCTGTCAATCAAGAGGAATCTGAAGGGATGAGGTGACCAGAGAGGAGCGGATAAAAAGAAGAGACACTTTGAGATCTTTTTCTTTTATGTTATAATTGAGAGAAAATGAAAAACAGCCAAGACTTTAAAGATAAGAGAGATTAGAGGAGGTTTAAGAAAGTTTTCCTGCTTTAAATTTGAGATCATTTTTATTATGCTGATGCTCGACAAGTCAAAGTTTGAAAGATTTAAAAAAAAAAAGGATTTTATTTAACCCTTTAACCACAAATTTAGTTGAAACTGATTTATTTTTACAAACTTACATTTAACCCTATAATGCCAAATGTATCATATTTGATACATACAGTTTCTGAAATGTTTTGC
>NW_015151128.1:185988-187464 GCF_000732505.1 Cyprinodon variegatus
CTGAAATACGCCTTAAAATTGATTAAAACACCTTGTGCTCAATTCGATTCATGACTCATACTTTTTTCCATTAGATAACTCAAAGTAACTAAGAAATTTTTACTCAAATTACATTTTAAAGGAAGTAATCTTGTACTTTTACTTGAGTAAATTTTGAGATGGGTAATTTTACTTTTACTCTGAGTAGAATTTAGGCAAAGTAAAGATACTTTTACTCAATTACAATTTTTTAGTACTCTTTCCACCTCTGACCCATAGTTATTTTTTCTTTCTTGATACAATTTACATGATGTCACTATTTTCAAACTTGCTCTGCAGTAAACATTTTCTTTGTAAAGAAAAACTAGAAAAGGGCGAATAACAACCCTCTGGAATTTTGTAACTTGGTATTCCACCTATTTTTACAAAGGTGAAAAGAAATACAATGTGCAAAAAAAGCTGTCCTGGAAAGGTTGTATCTTTACAAAAAAAAAACTCTTAATGAAAAGCAAGGTAACAGCATTAAGTCATATCACCTTCAAACCTCGCTGAAAACTGGGTAACGGAGCACGAAATGAAATGTACAGGTGAAAGAGTCAAAGCAGAAATGAAATATCACACTTCAGGGTTACCTTTTCTTTGTCTCTCATGGATCCTTTTCCAAGAATCGACATCTTTGTGAGGGTGTCCTCTTGTAGTCTCTTTAACGAGTTCCCACGTGGCCCGAGGAGTTTGCCGACAAAGTTAAACTGCAGCAGGGAGAGAATGAGAGAGAGAGAAAGGAGAGCTGGGATCAGTCAGAGTCTGTGCGTCTGAGATAAAAAGCGAAGATTTTTCTTCTGTCTGTCAAATACGGCAAAAAAAAAAAAAAACGTCTGATGCTGATGAAAACTTTTCATCTGCTTGTCCTGTTTTTGCGTCTTGATAAGATCAGTGCGGAGGGATTTCTGAAGGTTCCAGGGTTTAGTGTCACCTTGTCGACAGTTCTGATCTTTGCACAAAGGTACTCCATGGCTTACTCGCTTTTTCTTAACTCCTTGCACAGAATTAGACTTGAAGTGACTTCAATTAATTTTGTTGCCTGTGCAAATTCTCAGTCATCTGGTCTTGGCAACCACAAAACGGACTGCAATTGGTGGCAACTGAACTCTCGCACAGTTTTTCTGAAGACGTTCCAACGGCTATCCAGAAGTGTTTGGTATTTCTGTTGGCTCCCACACAAGGAATCTATAGTTGTTTTTAAGCAGCATGCAGGTCCAATCTCCTAAGCACACTGCAAGTGAGATGCAATTCAAAGATCCACCCGCCGTTCTCCTGGGTTGTTGAAGTATTTTGTTGTGTAGCCATTTGAGTTTTATAAAACAAGCACACTCATCATGACTTAAATGGCCAAACACATTTAGCCTCGTGAGACCATCCTGATCTCGCGAGCTTTCAAGGTTTCACTCGCAGATCAGTCTGGAGACTCTCCGTTAAAGAAAATTTGGAGCCGTTCAC
>NW_015151128.1:189352-194699 GCF_000732505.1 Cyprinodon variegatus
AAATCCCATAAAGCTTTCTAATGCACTTCGTACACATTTTTTATCTTACGACCCTCGGCCATTTTTAAAGAACCGCGGTGAGAAAGATGAGTATCAATGGCGGGCTTAAATCGTAACTCACCACAGATATACGCCTGAAAGTGCGCATTCGCAGAAAAAGATAGCTAACGGGCGGGCGAGCATGTAGGACGGCCTTACGTAAACATATCACCAGAATGATTGACAATTAGGAGGACCAATTATCTAGATGATCCACCCAGAAATAAAAGATAGTCCTCTGTACCTTTAATTTTGCCCTAGGCTTCTATGGAATGAATGGATTCAAAGCATGATGACATTTTATGCGTTGAATTTGATTGAAAAACAAAAGATTCTAAAGGGTAATAGCACATTTTTAAAGCAGTGCAAAAAAGATGCTGATAAGAAAACAGACATTTTTAGCTTGTTATCACCCCAGCAGTCTTTCTCTCTTACAATGAAGCTTGGTGTTACCTGAGAAGCACAAACCAGGAGAAAAAAAAGTGTTTGGATCATTAGGGAGTGAGGGGAAACTGTTCCCAGAGATATAGTACATTAAAAACACACTGCATATGAACCCGACTGGAGACCGTGTTTCCTGTGTTTCCTTCTTTCCTCCTTTTGTTCAGTTGTCTTGCCCACACTGGGAGTATGAACACAGCTCTGGCATCTAAGACAAATCTCCCCGTAGAGAAAATAAGTTATATTGAAACAATATAATTAAGAAAAGGCAGCAATTTACCTGATTTGGTCTAACCCACTTTAATTTACCCTCTCTCAGAGTTTTAAGAACCTGATTGTTTTGAAATGTCTTTAGAGGATCTATAATTTATGCTTGTGGGACTTTATAACACTTGCAATTACAATCAGCAAAAGAGGCATCTCTGTTTGACATGAGGTAACGCATGTACTCATTTTGTTGTTGACAGCAGTTAAAAATCTCCTTTGTTCAAATCAACTCATTGTGATTTATTCCATATATCAAAGATAATTGTCCAACATTTAACACAGGTTTCAAAAGACAATAGGCACATGTGCCAGGACTACTATGATGAGGAATTCATTAAGAGAACCTTATAACAAGAATAGTAGTAATTACTTTCTATAATCAGGCTATACATAAACCATTTACAATACTTTATTTTTATTGTTAGAAAAAGCCAGCATTTTCAATCCAGACTATCAGAGCAGTCCTGTTGGATACGCAGCGTTGAAAACCGTAGTCTCCTGGGAAACTACCGTATTTTATCCCTCTTTCCCCCCCATACTGCTGCATTATTAGTCTCCTGAAAATGTCCTGTATTATAATAGATGATGTGTACACGGCACTTAGAACGGGGCTGCGTATCAGGATGGTGCCAAAGCAATAAGTGAAAAAAAAATTAAAGTTTGCATTTTTTGCATATAACAGCACCATACATATTAGATTAGATTAGATTAGATTAGATTAGATTTAACTTTATTGTCATTTCACAAGTACAGGTACAATGCCACAAAATGCAGTTTAGGTCTAACCAGAAGTGCAATAGCAGCAAGTCCAGGATATACAATGCTATTAGTTTTATAAAAAAATAAAACTAAAACTTGGACAGAAGCTTTCCGATTTAAAGTGCAATGGAAGGTAATTGTATATTACAGTTAAAGTACGATGTTGCAAATATATATGAAAACAGGTAAGTAGTGCGAGATGCATTTAAATAGCTGGTACTATAGTAACAGTAAGCAGTTTGGGCCAGGCTAGAGAGTTTTGTTATTCTATTTCATGAATAAATTCGTAACATTATGAGTATGAAGTAATAAAATTACGAGGATAAAGTCGTGAAATGAAGAGCATAAAGTCCTAAAATTACGAGAAACAACTTGTATTTTATGACAACTCTTAAGAGAAGCACTTTCTTCCCTAAAATGAGGAATGTTGAGCATTATGTGAAGTTATACTTTGACAAATAAGGAAATCTTTTAGCACCTGCATCAAATTGGGCTGCCATCTGCTGGTCGGAGCTCGAAGCTTTCTCTCTGAAATGGTGTTGGTGTATGATGACTTCATTCTGGTAATATTACAACTTTATTCTCGTAACATTACAACTTTATTCTCGTAATATTGTGACTTTATTCTCGTAATGTTACGACTTCATTCTGTTAATATTACAACTTTATTCTCGTAACGTTACGACTTTATTCTCGTAATATTACAACTTTATTCTTGTAACGTTTCGACTTTATTTTCGTTATTTTATCACTTTATTCTCGTAATGTTACGACTTTGTTCTCCTAATTTTACGATTTTCGTCACGTAATACTATGACTATATTCTCGTAATGTTACGACTTTCATGTCGTAATGTTATGACTTCATTCTGGTAATATTACAACTTTATTCTCGTAACGTTACGACTTTATTCTCATAATATTACAACTTTATTCTTGTAACGTTACGACTTTATTTTCGTTATTTTATGACTTTATTCTCGTTATGTTACGACTTTGTTCTCGTAATTTTACGATTTTAGTCTCGTAATATTATGACTTTATTCTCGTAATGTTACGACTTTCTTCTCGTAATGTTATGACTTTACTCTCGTAATATTACGACTTTTTTCTCGTAATTTTACGACTTTATTCTCATAAATTTGCGACTTTATTCTCAAAATAAAAAATTAATCTCTAGCCTGGCCCGAATACTATGTGGTAAGTAAACATAGTATTGCAAATAACAAATAACAAAAAGGAGGCAGGTGTGAGGAGGAGGAGGAGAGTATATCACTATATGAGTGGAGTGGGATCAATAGCTACGTTTACATGGACACAAATAATCGGATTAAAGGCCTGATCAGATCAAAAATGTTTCATGTAAACATGTCAGACTGAAGATTCTAATCCGATTCGGTCCAATCGGATCTAAATTTAATTCCGAAAGAGAGAGGTGGTTTTTGCCGATCGCCATTCTGATTGGCGTCCATGTAAACACCCATTCGGATCTTAAGAGTAAAATACTCTTCACTGCGCATGTGTGCGACGTCAGCGTGACGTTTTTCCGCCTTGTCAACAACAGGAAACCACCGGTCGCTCTCGCTCTTGTTGTGAACAACATGGCGGGAGGAGTCTAGGAACGCCGACTTATACACTCAAGTTCATTTAAAGCTGCAGGAAGCAGGAATTTATCCTCCTCCTCTTCCTCTTTTCTCTCTCCACAGCCCACTCGCTCTCCCACGCCGGTTCAATCGCTCATTCTCTACATTTTCTCTCGGACATTTCGCTGCCAAGCGCTTTTTTCCTCCTCTCTCCGTTTTTCTTTCCGCTCCCTCCGAGCGCATCGTTTGTCAGGCCTCCCAAAAACCAGACGCAGACAGAACTGCCAAGTTTGGCAGGAAGTTCTGCGCATGCTTAAAAGATTTAATCTGATCCAACGCTTGGTACATGTATACACACGTCATGATCGGATCATTTCATTTAGTGTCCATGTAAACGGAGATTTTGAATTTCCGATCAACCAAGGTTTGGATCGGATCGGGGAAATTTTGCGCATGTAAACGTAGCTATTGACAATTAGAGTTCAATACAGAGAACGCTCTGAGGATTAAAAACTGTTCTTTAGTCTGCTGGTCCTGGTCCGGAGGCACCTGAAACGTCTGCCGAAGGGAAAGAGAGAAAACCATCTGTGAGCTGGGTGAGAAGAGTCCTTTAGGATGCTACGAGCTCGATGTAGGCAGCGTTTCCTCTGGATGGAGGGTAGTGGACTCCCAGTGATGTGCTAGGCGGTTTTCACCACATATACCCCACTACTTCTGTCTCTGTCCTCTCACTGCCTCCCTCCACTCCCTCGAGCATGCATGCCTGTTTGAGCACGGGTGGTAAAGATGGACTCACACAAAGGGAAGCTCTGAGGAGCTTAAAAGAGGAAACAAAAGAGGCAGAAGGAGATCAATGTTGCCGCGGTGAAAGGCAACTTCTCCAAGTGGCTAAAAGATAGGAAGTAATGAAATGTAGTAGCTTGAGCTTTAATCTGGAGGCTTTTACATATTAAAGTTAGCTTAAACTACCACAACTAAAACAGAAGGTTGCTGTTGTCTTGCAACTGTTTACTGATCAGTATTTACAATAAAACTTCAACAACTTTTTATGAATCTCTCAATGTTCAACAGCGAGCTGAAGGAATTGACAGTCTTAAATAGGTGTTGAAATGACTTCAGGACAAAATGTCTGATTTAAGCCTGAGGAGGCAAGAAGGGAGCTAGGGAAATGGAGGCTGACACAAGAGAACAAACAAGAAATATCTACAAGCTCGTATAAAATCAAAAATGACTAGAAAACAAAAATGGAAATAAGACCAATGGAAACTCAGAGATAAAACTTGAACAGAACCAAAACCATGACAAATAGGTGTTGAAATGACTTCAGAATAAAATGTCTGATTTAAGCCTGTTCTATGGTTGCTGTGTTTTATTTTACCTTTGGTTGTTTTGGGTTTTTTAATCACTTTTCTGGTAAAAATAAATCACATAAAAAAGCCTCCTAAGTTGCATCAATTTTGCAATCTTGGCAGTTGTTGCAAAATGTTTGGGCACCAGTGGGAAGGTATAGCACCAGTTCTCTGAAACATTAAATCAGCCACTTCATTTAAACGATTAAACATAATGAAGTTCTGTAGTTAATAAAGTAGATTGCTTAGAGGGTCTCAGAGGGAGAGTTTTTCAGTATAAAGGCTGAGTGGTTGGTTTGTGTAGGGTAATAAGGATGTCTGCTACATTTGAAGACAGTGGGAGGATTTTTTTCTTTTATTTGTTGAAGTATTGTCTTTTTTTATGCCCTTCACATCAAACCTATTGCCAACTAAGTAGGTTCACAGTCTTTTATTTTGATTTTCCTCTTGCTTATATATTTTTTCCACCAAATTGATGCTTGGGGAACAGGAATGGGGGTTCCTACCCTCATCTATGGTCATGAGCCTTCGCTCATGACCATAGATGTGGGTAGGAACGTATATCGAGCAGTAAATCAAGAGCTTTGCCTTTTGGCTCAGCTCTCTATTCACCACAATGGACCGATACAGCGCACGCTTCACAGCAGACACAGCACCAATCCCCCCTTCAGTCTCAAGCTCCATCTTTCCCTCATTTGTGAAGACCCCAAACATCTCATGTCAAGTTATAATATTGAAATGTTAAGGAGACTTTACCATTTTTTTCTTAAAGTTTTATATGTATTAAAATTTGATACACATTTTTTTAATAAAGTGAGTAAATTTTGTCAACCAAACGTACAAATTACTACATTAGCGTACTTGGGTAAATCTATTGGGTTATCTTTTACAGTGAATGATTCTGTAATCA
>NW_015151128.1:195286-200740 GCF_000732505.1 Cyprinodon variegatus
TACCAGAGTATTTTTTAACACACGTATCTGTACTTTTACTTAAGTACGGAAAGTGAGTACTTTTGCCATCTCTGGTAATCAGTGAATGAGTGTTTTTCTTCTTTTTTCTTTAACAGTGGTGAAGTATAGCTGGAGATGGTCAGACAAACTAAAGGGGAGAAATCCCTAGCTCATCTCACCCACTTTGTTCTCCATGAACAATGAGTTACGCAGCTGTCTTCCTGCACTATACAGGTCATTAATTAGCGAGGTAGAGGTTTAAAAACAAAACAGCTGGTTTTGTTCAGCCCCTTAACCTAAATCTCTTCTGCCTTTTGTTTAGAAACTACTTAGCAGAGACCCCTGCCAGTTCCTGGCAGAGAGATTTAAGAGGCAGGGTGTAGTAATATGCTCTAATGTGTTGAATTTTTGCCCAGCCAGTCTGAACCTGAGCGTTTTTCAGCTTCTGCTATTGCACCATGTTTAGTGATCAGTAGGGATGATCTAGAACAGAGGTCTTCAACAGGGGGTCCGGGACCCCTGTGGGGGTCCACGGAGGTACTGCATGGGGCTTGCAAAAGTTTTGATTGATTAGACTTTTTTTATATTCCCCCCTGCAATTAAAATATCTTTAAATCCACATTAACATGAATTCAACACACTGTAGTAAACAGATAAATGAAGGCAGAAGATGTCTTTCAGTCATTAATGCTCACATTCAGCCAAACAGAAGGGCTTTTTCAAGCTGGTTTCATTCACAACACCTGTCCCATCAATGATGAATCAGAATCAGAAATACTTCAATAATCCCAGGGAGAAATTACTTTCCTTACATTAATCTATCTGTAATAAAGTGACTATAGGACCAGTCTGATTTAACACGATTTCATACAATATATATAATTAGGGGGTCCCTGCTCCATCTTGCCATCAGTATGGGGGTCCTTGGCCTGGAAGACTTTGAAGACCCCTGATCTAGAACAATTCACTGTGGAAACACCTCAATTTTACTTTTGGAAAATGTAGAAAAAAATGACCTCAAACACATGGAAAGAATTCCATCAGTTTAAAACCACTCGAGCAAACAAAACGAGTCGTTCCTCTAATGGATTCCAGTTTATCAAACGTTCATCAAAGGAGACAGCAGCACTAAGGTGTCAGGAAATGTGCTGAGTTTAACTGATGCTGGATGCATTCATCATTTCCACCTGGACAGAGTCTTGATCTCTGAGCTCAAAAGCAATGATTTCTAAAGGCAGAGTGGGGATCTCCTCCGCGCTAGGGTGACTTTTTGTGCAACAATCCCATCTGGCTGACAGGTTGTGGCTTGGACGTCGCAGCAAGAACTCAGTCTGCTCACTTCCAGTGACAAAACTCGCTGATGAGTAACAATGATTGAGCAAGCAGAAAAAAACAACTTTGTACACCATCCTGTTCCCCGAGCATCGCTGTAAAGAGGCAGTGTCAATCATACATTAATTTGGTTGAAAAACATATATAAGCAAGAGGAAAATAAAAATAAAAGACTTTGAACCTACTCTGTTGGCAATAGGTTTGATGCGAGGGGCTAAAAAAGACAATACTTCAACAAATGAAACAAAAATCCTTCCTCTGTCTTCAGATGTAGCAGACTTCCTTATTATCCTACTCAAACCAACCACTCAGCCTTTATATTGGAAAAAAAACTCTTCCTCTGAGACCCTCTAAGCAATCTACTTTATTAACTACAGAACTTCATTATGTTTAATCATTAAAATGAAGTGGCTGATTTAATGTTTCAGAGAACTGGTGCTATACCTTCCAACTGGTGCCCAAACATTTGGCAACAACTGCCAAGATTGCAAAATTGATGCAACTTAGGGGGCTTTTTTAAAAACATTTCATATCACATAAATAATTAAATGTGATTTTTTGTTACCAGAAAAGCAAGAAGAACAACCAAAGGTAAAATAAAACACGGCAACCACAAAACAGGCTTAAATCAGACATTTTGTTCTGAAGTCATTAAGATTGGAGCCTTGATGTTTTTTGCAGCTTGACGGTCCATCCTCCTAGTCAAATGCAGATCAAATACCCACCCTTGTCACGGTCTTGGTTCTGTTAAGTTTTCTTTTGAGTATTCAGTTTTACTTTGCACCATGTTTTCTACTTTTATTGGTTTAACTCCTAATTTGTTGTGTTTTGGATGTATTGGAGTTCTTAGGTATTTCTTGATTGCCTTCTGTTGCCCTCTTGTGTTGGTCTCCTTTTCCCTAGCTTCTTTCTAGAAGCCTCTGGTCACACCTGCCCCCAATCAGCTCATTAGTCCAGTCTTTGTTCATTCTCCCATATATACTCTCCCTGTGCAGTTCCTCAATGCAGGTTCCTCGTCTTTCCCTGGCTCCTCATGCTTGTTTTCCCCAATGGCTCTGTAGTTCTTGTTTATTTTACATTTTTATGTTGGATTTTTTTTCCTGCCTCAGTTGCTTGTGAACATTCAATTAAATCTTCAAGAACTCACCTTTGCCTCCCTGCCTCTGCATTTGGGTCCTCAAAACCTCATCAAACCCTGACAACCCGTCATTCTCTTGGGTTGTTAAAGTCATTTCTTCTGTATATGGATTAAGTGTTTGGCAGATTTGAGTCACGATAAGTGTGTCAGTTTTTTTGTCCGTTCTTCAGATGGCCAAACAATTAGCTGATAGACAATAAAAGACAATTTACAAAACTTATTGGTGGGTCTTTGATTTGCATCTGAATTGGAATGTGTTTTGAAGGACGGTGCTGCTGCTCAAAACATCAGTGCTCCCACTACAGTGGGTCAGTTTGTCAGAACTGACAAAAGCCCCATTTATATTACCCTCTAAAAACCGATCCGTGCCGAGCTTGGTTCCTTACAACCATTTACAAACCATGCTATCAGGGTTTCTCGCCTTCTAGTGACGATCTACGGTACTACTGCTCTCTAGGGTTAATCAAGAAAAGCAACATGGCGGCGTCTTTAACATTCAGGAAATTTTTGGTGAATTTACTTAAAAGGGTCGGCTTTTGGGAAGTGGATACGACAAACGATAGTCTAATCAGGGCTTAAGGGCCGGTTATACTCCCGCAGCAGAGTGTTGCAGTGAGGTTGTCGCAGATGTTTTTGTTCATTATTCATGAACAAAAAACGTATTCATACCCAATATTGAAGCGTGGTCTGCGATATGTTATTCCACGCCAAAACGCAAGTAGAACAATCACAAACTAGCTGTTGGTCTAGATATCTCTAGATGAGGTAAGGAAGTGGGGCAAAAAAGAGCGGGGATCCAGGTGGAAAAAGGGTGCCAGCGTTGTCGTGCACCTTGCTTTTCTAGCTGGTCTTCAAAAGTCCTTTTTCACAATGGCGATCATACAAACAAAATAAGCCGGTAACTAGGGTTGTAAATAATAATAGTTTTGTATAGATGCATTGATCCAACAGCCGACGATCTGATGCATCGATACGTCCGCAAGAGTATCGATCCATGTTTTTTTTTTTCCTCCGGTCTATTTTTATTTATTTGTTTCTGGGTGTAATTCTCCCTCCCATGCTGCGGTGGCGCTAAACCTATTCTGCCCTCCTGCCTTGCTTCCTAGTTATACTCTTACAGCAGTGTGTTGCAGTAAGCTTGACACAGACATTTTTGATTTATTCCCAATATTAAAGCGTGGTCAGCGCTACACACTGTGGGTCTAGATTAGGGATGTAAATAATAATCGTTTTGTATCGATGCATCGATCCAACAGCTGACAATTTGATGCATCGACACGTCTGCAAGATAATCGATTCATGTTTTTTTTTTCCTCCGGTCTATTTTTATCCATTTGCTCCTGGGCGTAATTCTCCTCCCATGCTGCGGTGGCGCTAAACCTATTTTGCCCTCCTACCTCGCTTCCTTTTTATACTCCTGCAGCAGTGTGTCAAAGTGAGCTTGATGCAGACATTTTTGATTTATGCTCAATATTGAAGCATGGTCTGCGCTATATGCTGTGGATCTAGATATGGCCGAGGCGGCACCAAATCGGTTCGGTTGTTTCTGGCACAGTCCAGTTCAATTGTGCGCACCATTTACACTCAACAGTTATCTCAACTACCGTGCTCGGACCAATCTCAGTACGGCTTCAAAAGGGTAGTGGAAATGGGGCTAAAGTCTCCTTCATGGGTTTAAAGACTCCGTCTTAAGACGTCTTCACAAAAACTAGGAAAAATTCCAGCTGCCTCTGATTTAAATAAGATTTTGCTGTTACCATGACCCAGATGACTGAGAATTTAAACTGGCAAAGCTTGGTAAATCAAAGACAAAAATGTACTGTAGTTTCTAACCTGTTCCATGTATACAGACATTTTTGTCCTTGTGCATCACCTCCAGTCACTTTCTCAGTACTTGAAATTCTGTTGAGGGCCACAAAATATTTTTCCAAGGACCGCAAACAGCTTTTTAGCTACTTTAACACCTCTGCCATTAATAATAGAGATTAAAAGGCTGATGTCAGGGTTGATAGTGACTGGACACAACATTGAGACTGAAGTAGATTATCCATTAGAGTATAGATTATTCTAGGAGAAAATCTGCAAGCCTTTCATGCGTTGAGGATTAGTTCCAGGTTTTGACCAAAGGAAATTCATGGCTGAAGGCTAGAGATGTAACGACTCAAGAATAAGTTTAAAAGCTTTATTTGTCACAGTTCCTGAACCTCTTTCAAAATAAAGACAGTCATCCCTCCTCTGTCCATGTCCTCTCTCTCTCTCTCTCTCTCTCTAACCTGCCCCCCCATTTCTCTGCTTTGCCTGTATGAACATAATTTGCCCATACATGCAGACAAAGAACAGTTATGTAAATTAGGAATGGGACAATTGCAAAACCCAAAAGATAAGGTAAAGATTGTTAATTTGCTGTTGGAATACATTTTCCATTCCGGATTAATTTAATTTAATTCAACAATCTTTGTGGATAGATGGCTAGAAGTCATTTTTTTCAAGCCGAGGTCAATCTTAAATCTGTAAGGAGAAGAAACATTTTTTAATCCAGTCTACCAAAAGCACTGCGTTGCTGTAGGTTAGAAATCAAAATCCTGTTCTGTTTTTCCTAAGGCATGAATTAAGACATGAATATTTAACATTTATTCATTAATCTTTTAACGTGCCTCGGAAGTCATCTTTTAACCTTTAGGAAATTTGACTCGGTAGACAAGAACTGTTTTGAGCAGCTTTAAATAATTCAAAGAAGTTATAAAGTGTAATATTTAACTCATTAGATGTAAAAATAAGTGTTTATCTTTAAAGTAAAAGCAAAATATACTGTATATGAACGTGTTAATGATAAATTACATTATCGGTCAAACAAAAATGTCTTAATTTTTGTCTCGGTTTTGGCTTCAACAATATCTGTTTCTGCTTGTGTTCACACTGACCCACAGTTTAAAATGTAATCTAGAAGATTTGAAGATTATTTTTTCCCCCAGCTCTGAGTCAGC
>NW_015151128.1:202235-207555 GCF_000732505.1 Cyprinodon variegatus
CTGCATGAAAAGTGAGATTTTGATCCCTGTAAACCCCCGTAAACTCCCGCAGATCTGCCTGATTTTCGTCCGTTTCCGACAATTTGTGGCACGACAAACGCGGACAAGCACGGGTTGCAAATTGTCGGAAACTGACGAAAATCAGGCAGATCTGCGGGAGTTTACGGGGGTTTACGGGGATGAAAATCTCACTTTTCATGCAGTGTCATTGGCTAATTTGGATCACCTGTAGCCTGGTCCTGGAGGGCTTTACCGTACAAATAGAAGAAGCAGCTCAAGTGAAATTAGACACTGAGGTCGGACAACATGAGGTAATTTAAAAATGTTTTAAATCTAGTTGGGTCCGGATTAGCCAGCAGTTGGGTCTGGATTCGGACCGCAGTCCGCTGATCTGTGACCTCTGAGCTACACTAAAGAAGCACTGAAAAGCAGACAACTTCGAGCTAGATATGGGGAAGGTTGACCTCTGGTTGAAGGTGTTGTGGAGGATTTTCAGGATTTTTTTTTAAAAGACTCGCCCTGTCCACTTAAAAAAAAAAAACTGCATATGCACAACCCTGTAGGCGCTCCTGAAAGCGAAGGCTTGGAATGTAAGAGAGTGTGCACAAGCCCATTTCTCCTGGTGCAAGAATACTGTGCCCTAAATCCCTCATTATAGTGGACTTTATAGCAACTCAGTTTACTGAACGTTCAGAGGATGACTACTTCTTTCCCATTACTGCTTTTTGCTCCCCGTTGGTCACGTAACTCCTCCTCCACTGCACAGCCATCTTTGTTGGTCATCTGTCGGGTAGTGACAGGCCGCTGTGACAGCAAATTCCATAATGCTTTGCAAGGAGAGCACTCTGAGCAAAGCATTCTGGGATATATCTGCCTCTTCTAAGGCCCGTCTTTTCTTCTCATACACTTTTTCTCTTACGTCCCTCTTTCCAAAGAACCGCGGTGAGAAAGGTGAGCTTCAATGACTGTCTGAAACGGTAGCTCACCACACATATACGCCTGAAAGTGTGCATGCACAGAAAATGACGGCCTTACATAAACATATCACCAGAATGATTGACAATTAGGAGGACCACTTATGTTAATGAGAAGCTAAAAGATCGTCCTCTATAACTTTAACTTAAAAAAAGTAATTTTAATATCTCTGAAACAAAAAGTAGCGCACACTATCTTAATGTTTAGTTTTGTTTTTGTACAAATTTAAACATCACTAAAGAAGCTTTGATTATTCAGTCCCATTTGATGACTCCATGCTGAAAACACTGCATCTGAAATGAACAGCGAAGAGCTCCCTGCGTTGGATTTGAATGCATCGTCACACACCGAGGCTTTAAGTATTTCAGGATGATATTTCATATCATTTCATTTCAAATGTTATGCTTAGCTCCTATTTTTATTTGATGATGGTCTTGATGAACGACTTTCCGATAAGCCCTCGTTTAGCAGTGGAAGCACTTTGGAAGGTAATAAGCCCTAAAATGTGAAACTTTGGTGGTCACTGATCCCACCATAATTAGACCTTGCAGGTTGTGCTAATCGTAATGCTTTTTGCTGTGAATGACATCACTAAGCAAAGAGGAGATGTTCTAGTTACTGCATTACAAACACCTAAAGGCACAGAGGACAAAGTGTTAAATTGGCTCCAGTTTATGGAGACTGTAGAAAAGGGATGACTATTCAGTTCACAGCTATTTCCTTTCCACAGGGAGCCTTCAAAGCGTTAAATCCCCCATGGCAACAGATTCCCTTTAATATTACATTTGTTTTACTGATAATTTAGTGACATGGTGAGATAATATTTGCCAAGAGCTTCTTTCAGTTCCCGACTATTTAAAAAGAGATCATGCAGATTTGCTCTGCATTTATTTGATTAATGCCAGTAAATGTCAGAGAACAGGCTTAATCTGAGCGCCTGAACACATCACCGGTGAGTCAGTACATGCACACACCTTGTTCTACGGACAATCCCCCGAACGCATCAGTCTTTTTCAACAAAGAACTGTAATCCCTGCCTTTTTATCAGCGTTCAGAATCTACTGTGATTGATGCGTTAGGTTTTTGCTCATGCTTACATTATCATGAGGGATTATGTGATTCACTAAAACCTGCCTGGGATTTTTTTTTTTTTTCTATGTGATAGGATTGTGGTTTCTGTAATCACCAAAAATATAAGCGGATGTGTTTATTTACAGGTTGTCTCCTGCTGCTCCTTCATGAAAAAACACACAGATGCAAAAGAAATGCAGGAATAAAGTCACTTAAAGAAAATATATTGTAGTGGATCGCTACAAAATAAAAGCCAAACATAAAAAAGTGCATCATGACTCAGATTTAATTTGAATAGGGCCAGTTGCAGAGGAAGCGAAGGGGCTTGTCTGACATCTTCTCATCATTCGCGGTGCATAATTCTGCGTCTCTCCAGGAAGGTGCTCACATAGAGAGTGATTGTGCTGAGGACAGCAGCACCAGAATGACGGCAGAAAGATAAATCACCGCTCTGAGGGCAGAGAGGAGCAAAATTCTGAACCGGAAATAAACTGATGGGACCTCTGGTGCCTCTTTAATAGCCTTCAGCCAAAAGGCACCTCTTTAGAAGAGAGGACAGCAGATCAAACTACGCCACAGAAAGGCAAGAGGTTCTAATTTCTTTAACATTAAAACTCAAGACGATTAACGTATTATCTAGGTGAAATTACATGAGTTAAAATATTTTAAAAAGTTAGTTTTGTTCTTTTTTTCAGTAAAAAAATTGCCTACAAGTAGATTCATCAAAATGTTATTAATACAATTCAAAATAATGTTTCAATTAATATTCCAGCATGACTTTAAGGCTGCTTTATACTCAGAAACCAGGTCGTCCGCGTGTGTGTCGCAGTTAATGCAAATGTGGCCCGCTCCTTCCACAGACACTCTGCTGCACCTCTCCCAATATTGTAGGTGACTGCAGACAGGAGGCCTCTGATTGGTCAGATCCACATCCGCTCTACTCTATGCGTACTTCCTGTTTGGTACCTTACTGGCTCGTTTTGTTTGTATGACCGCCATTGTGGAAAACAACTCGTGAAGATGGACCAGCTAGAAGAGCGAGGACGCTAAGACCCTTTTTCCACCTGGATCCCCTCTTATTTTCGCCCTCATGTCCCTCCGTTGTTGCACAAACTTGCCCCCACTTTCTCACCGCCTCTGCCATCTAGACTCACAGCTAGTTCCTGATTGTTCCTCTTGTGTGTGGCGTGGAATAACATAGCACAGACCACACTTCAATATTGGGCAACTGTGGTGTCAAAAGTACACACATTTGTTACTTAAGTAGAAGTATAGATACTGCATTTAAAAAAAAAAACTGGTAAAAGTTGAAGTATCAACTTGACCTCTTTACTCAAGTAAAAGTATGTGCTCCAAAAACGACTTAAAGTATAAAAGTATAAAGTAACCTTTAAAAAACAGCCAGATGCCACTATATGAATTGAAAGCTAAATTTTTAGACTATTTGGAAAAAGCTGTGTCCAACCTTTGAGACATTTCAACATCATTTTCTGAATCCTACATTGTAGCATGGCATAGACAATTCATGTTGCTTCTGATGATTTCCTTTGGCTAACCAATGAGTGTTTGCGTTATATGACTCATCAAATACACTAGTTTTCACTAGATGTGGATGGAGCCAATGATCTGCATTGGATGGAGCACATGACGGGAAATAAATATTTATAAACATTAAAAGCCAAGAGTAACGAGTAACGTTTGTTTTAAAAATGTAAGGAACAGAAAGTACAGATACTTGTGGAGTAGAAGTCAGAAGTCGGAAGAAAAATAAGTAATGGAGTAAAATATAGATACCTAAAAAAATGTACTTAAGTACAGTAACAAAGTATTTGTACTTTGTTACTTGACACCTCTGGGCATCAATCAAAAATATCTGCAACAAGCTCACTGTGACACACAGCTGCGGGAGGATAACCAGCCCTTTACCAGTACCTGCTTCTATGAGCATGTTTTTGTGCTTCTTAAAAAGAAGTTTTTGGGCCGAATCCGATCCATTATCATTTTCTGGTATCAATCTGTGTCAGGGAACAAAAATGCATAATCCAACCTTTGAAAATTTGCAAACAATGATCAAAGTCTTTGGTACTGGGAGGTCTACATGGTCCTTGCTGGCTGGCGCCCCTTACAGAAAAATTCCATTATTTAACATGTGAAAACCATGAGTGAAGCACATCTATGAAATTAACATGTAGTAGACATGTGATTACATATAAAGGTTCTGAAACATTTCAAGATAAAAGTGAATCATATGTTTTCACATGTGATTAATTAGCAAAAACATGGAAATCACATGTGAAAATATGTCTCACATGTGATTCAAATGTGTTCATGTGAATCACATGCAAAAATCAGTGAATCACAAATGATACACGTTATGACAGATACTTCCCAGGATTTTTCACATGTGAGACACCTTTCTTGCATGTGATCGCATGTGCTTCAAACATTCTTAACATGTGATTCACATGCAAAAATCAGTTAATCACATATAATACGCCTGTTTTAACATAAGATTCTCATGATTTTTCACATGTGAGACACACGTCCTGCATTGGAATCACATGTGCATCACACTTGCTTCATGTTTGATAAACATGTAAAGATCCGTAAATCTCCCTTGATCATTTAAAAGTGAGACAGGTATCTTGCATGTGACTAACATGTTCTTCACATGTTCATGTGATTCGCTTGCAAACCCCTGTGAATCACATGTGATATGCATGTTAACAGGTCATATCCAAGTTTTTCACTAGTGACACATATGTGTGTGTAACATGTAACATGTGAATCACAAGGGCTTCAAATGAGAATCACTTGAAAAAGTGTGATACAAATGGCCCTCTAATGTGAATTGATTTTTTTTATTTTAGTCACATGTAAAATCATGTATATCACATTGCTCATCAATCACTTTTGAGGCGGATTAGCATTACATCTGATCTTTTCTCATCTTTTCACATGCAATTCTCATTTGAGGAACAGTAAAGTATGGTTCAGTTCTATACTCTAAACCAGAGGTCACAGATTAGCGGACCACGGTCCGGATCCAGACCCACCTGCTGGCTAATCCGGACCCAACTAGATTTAAAACATTTATAAATTAACGCCTGTTGTCCAACGACAGTGACTAAATTCACTTGGTAAAGCCATTCGTAGCATCCTGCACCAGGCTACACATGATCAAAATTATCCAATGAGGTGCTGTCAGTCTGGGTTGCTGCTGCTGCTACTTTTAGACACAGCAGGCAAACCTGTGGCAAGCCGGGCGATGGGA
>NW_015151128.1:207644-209539 GCF_000732505.1 Cyprinodon variegatus
TGCTTATATGTAGATTCATCAAAATGTAATTAATACAATTCAAAATAATGTTTCAATTAATATTCCAGCATGACTTAGTAACTGTTTTAAGGCTGGTTTATACTCAGAAACCAGGTCATCTGCACACTCTGCTACACCTCTTCAAAATTGTAGGTGACCACAGACAGGAGGCCTCTGATTGGTCAGATCTACATCCGCTCTACTCTATGCGTATTTCCTGTTTGGTACCTTACTGGCTCGGTTTGTTTTTATGACCTCCATTGTGGAAAACGACTTGTGAAGATGGACCCGCTAGAAGAGCGAGTTGGTGAGAACGCTGGGACCCTTTTTCCACCTGGATCCCCTCTTAGTTTCGCCCTCATGTCCCTCCGTTGTCGCACAAACTTGCCCCAACTTTCTCACCGCCTATGGCGTATCTAGACCCACAGCTAGTTCCTGATTGTTCCTCTTGTGTGTGGCGTGGAATAACATAGCGCAGACCACGCTTCAATATTGGGCAACTGTGGTGTCAAAAGTTCACACATTTGTTACTTAAGTAGAAGTAAAGATACTGCATTTAAAAAAAAAACTGGTAAAAGTTGAAGTATCAACTTGACCTCTTTACTCAAGTAAAAGTGAAAAAGTATGTGCTCCAAAAACTACTTAAAGTACAAAAGTTTAAAGCAACCTTTAAAAAAAACCAGTCAGATGCCACTATATGAACTGAAAGCTCAATTATTAGACTATTTGTAAAAATTCTTTGAGTTAGGACCAAGGATGTGGGAGGTCTTGTTGGTCTCCATCTCCCGATACGCTCTCGCCTGTGTCTGACCTTTCAGACATTTCAACATCTTTTTCTGAATCCAACATTGTAGCATGGCATAGACAATTCACGTTTACGTAAGGTAACGGATTATAATTAAAAATGTCTCCGGACCTTTACTGGTGGCTGATTTTCTTTATTCCGACCCTGATGATCTTTAATTGGTGACCACTGCTCTAATGTTTCCAAGATTCTGAAAAAAAAATTACTGATTGACCAACTATTAGGAAAATAGGAAGGATGAGAGAGGAGTTAAAGAGAGAGAAAGAAAAGTACTGAAAACATCAAAGTCTAAAGAAAAATATTATAAAAAAAAAAAGAAATCACATGTATTTTATCCAACAGTCAGCAGCAACCTGGGACTGAATACACAGCGTCCTTGCCTGCTTCATATTTGATAACCAGTCATGCTTCTAGAGGATTGATTTAACTTCTTCTAAATGGTTGTTTGGAAAATGCCAGCGCCACTTCAATGCCAGAAGCCAAGAGGTGATGCTCGCAGCTCAGGAGAAAAACCCATTCAAGTCAGACCTATCCCTCTTCCCACTGCTACCTGTCAGAAGGAACAAATTGAATTTGTCTTCCTTCGGTGGCCTGTTGAAGCTCTAAACAGCGTATTAGTGGCCCTACTTATCAAAGCTGTCAAAGCAAATCGGGTTAGCTGTGAACCTAGGAGACCCAGATCAGCCGCGGATAACACTGCGTGGCGCGCAATAGCCATGGCTCGTCAGGATTAGCTCGGACAATTAATTTGAGCTCCACAATGGTGTTGAACACCAGAGAATAAACAGCCAATAGCCAAGAAAGCTGTTCATCTAAAAAGTATTATTCTAAAAATATTCGCTGTCATAGGGATCCCTCAGGTGAAATTATAGGAACAACAGAGATGTATCTTTTTGCTTTTTATCCTTGATCTTATGTTAGCGATAATTTCAGCATAGCATCTTATAAATCCCAGTCTAGGCAGGGGGACACCTTATTTTTAACAATGGATGTTTAAAATTTGTGATGTCAAGGTGTTTATAGATGCTGGAGATCGGCCTGTTTTCCAGTGTGGTCCTGTTTCTCTGACCGTTACTGGCTGGACGTGCTC
>NW_015151128.1:210651-212562 GCF_000732505.1 Cyprinodon variegatus
TTTCCAGAAATTTTGCTTGCTATTCAACACAAATCCACTAAAAAGAGAGGATAGAGCGACAGCATAGCTTCCCCTATGTCTAAACATCTGGCCAATAAACAGTGGCGTGGAAATTGTAGAAGTGACGCTATTAAGAACTTTTGCCACTGATGTGTTAAAATAATAATGGTGGTATAGTTTTCTTCTGAATCTTATTTCAGTCATAATGAAGAGAGGATCTCTTTTGTTTTGTAGAAACCTTACCTGAAGCTACTTTTACATTTTTTTGGATTAAATCTCTGTGTATTGTTTTCCCCCTTCTTCCAATTCACTGACATACTGCAGGCTACTGCTGCTGGCCCCCTTAGAGAACTGAGGTGAAAACTTGAGTGATGTCCCCTGTCTAAGAGGAGCCCTCTCAGTTTTACACCAGCCTTCCCATCGTGCTCCCACTGGGACGTCCCTGTCATGCAATGAGCTTGTGGGCCCAGAGAACTTCGGTGAATGCTATGCAAGGTGAGTGAGGCTTAAAGTGCTCTCACTCAAGTCTGTGTTGTTCCTCGAAATGCTTTCCTGTTGTTAACAGAACATTAGTAACCCACTACTTGTAGAAAACTGTGTTGGAGGAATTTTGTTATTTATTTTTACAAAATTTTTATACAAAAAAATGCTTTAAAATTTCTGAAAAAACTTTACAAGGAGATAACTCATTTGAATCTTGTTCTTTAGTAGCAGGAATTCACATGCAGATGTTAAAATGAGCAAAGAGTCCTTGCCCAAGGTCAGCGCATCAGAAAAGCGTCTTGAATGAACATGATCTGACGGCTTTAAAGTTGTCTGCAAATCTTCAGACAGGAGGTAACATCCTAACATGGTTCTACCCCAGTTCTGTCAGCCCCAACGCTGTTGCAGGCGTGCTACATCTAATGAAATAAAATATATCATCAGAAAGTGTCAAGTTGCTGTTTGGAAGGAAGTGGAATCAAACCCAGACCTGCATGCCTTGGCTTCATTATCTAAATATAACACAATCCTCCTCCCCCCCCCCCAAAAAAAATAAAAATGTCTTTGTATGTCACTTTCATGGAGGAGTCTCTGGTGGCGCTGCTATTTCACTTACTTTAGGAAACTGCTTGACTGGTATTAAAACTTTCTGGCCCAGTTTCATGTTCTTGTTGATGACGACGTCAATGAACTTCTCCTCCTCCTTCCCCTCGTCTCTCTGGATTTTTTCGATCTCTGGAAGTAAAAGAAAAAAGGAACAATCATCATCAACCCTTTAAGTGCGATTTTATGCTTTAACAAGGCGACTTTTTCATCTTGAGACTTTAATTTTCATTTCACTTTCCTTTTTTTTTTTTTTTTCATGCTCGATAACACAACCGCTGATGCCAAATCTAACACCCTGTTCTACACGTTTTGGACAAGCCAGATCTTTGCAAGTTAAAGGAACATAAAAAGCAGTTTGCTTTTTCAATACTTGTTTTCTGACACTTGCTGTTGCACCTTTTCTGCTGTCTAATTAAAGACATTATGCTATTGCTCTCACTGTAGCTGGTTTGCACTCTGAAAATAGTAACTGGCATTAGAAACTTGGGGTCTCTAAAGCCTCCATTTTTTCATGGCTCATAGAAACACTCAACCAGTCAATGGCAATCTAATCAGAGATAAAAACCTCGGCTGAAGGTGGTTAATATTCAGTGGGGTGACATTTGCGTCCAACACGCAGATGAACTGATATCTGAGTATAAATCAGCCTTTACGCTCCACACAGCCAGAGTTATAATGGTAAGGTTAACTTCAGCAGTTTTACACATTAAGAATGGCCCAGACAAAGTAAAGACCAAGACTCACGTAAGAATATGTGGCAAAAATGATGTCCAGACTTTCATTAAAATCATTTTCCCTAAATGCAGTGATGGGAGTAACGGC
>NW_015151128.1:215588-217848 GCF_000732505.1 Cyprinodon variegatus
ATTGCTCTTGCCCGGTGGGCAAATGCAATGAAATTTGTACTCTTCCGACAATAAAAACTACTTGCCCCGGCAGATCGGGCGATGGTTGACATGGAGCCCTGATTTACAATAAAGCTATTTATATTCATAAATCACGAGGAACGCTATGGCGAAAGCCGTAATGCTCAACTTGTGAAAGCAAAATCTGTTGGGCTGTTTTTGGCTTTAAGACAATTATTCTTATTGCCACATTGCCAGAGAGGACTCTGAAAAAAAAAAGAAATGTCTTATTTGTAGATCGCTACAAGAAAGAAGGAAGACCAGCAATGTTTACAAAACTAATGCATCAGGGAAACGTTTAATTCAAAGCACATATGGTATGTCAGTTAAGGAAAAAAAAAAACAACCGAAATGAATGTGAGGACGCTGGAGCTTACACCTCCAGGCTACCTAAACTACTGGCTGTCACGCTGCCTCTTTCAGCAGAGGTGGGACTTTGATGTATTGGGAGACGTAACCTTGAACGTTTAATCAGAAGGATAACATCTGTGTTTCAGCTCCTGGAAAATGGTTTTGTGAAGAGGGCAGCAGGGAGGAGCAGCGAGGTCCGCGACGAAGACTCCAGGCTAAAAGCCCGGCAGAGGAAAGGAGGTGAGGCAGAGGGCAGACACAAGCACAGATTTACTTCTCCTGGGTAAAATCATTTTCAAAGATGTAGAAAAAAAAAACATGAAAGCACACCTCTGAATCAGATATAATGCTGAGCAGATTAGGTAAAAAAATAAAAATAAACAGCACACAGGTTCAAACAACAGCAGAAAATAGACCACATTTTTCTATTAGACAAAGTTAGGCTTATCAACGGAGCTAACGGGAAACTCAGAGGGCAACTGTGACTCTCAACAAAGCTCTGCAGCGTTACATTAGCTGAATGTAATTAAAACCTTTGATATGAGTTTTAAGCAGGATAAAAGAAGTATCACTGAGATGGAGATATCTTTAAGCCTCAGTTTCTCCCAAGGGGGACCAGAGACGAGCACACGTTCTGGAAAAAGACAGCATTAATATTAATGCATCGCCTAGCAACATGCCAAGACGGAGTTTCTTCCCTCCACCGGGCGTTGTCCTCAAAAACACTCAGGCTCTGATGTGCTGAGAGATTGGGACTCAGATTACGCTTCAGCTGGGGATGTTTCTGCTCTCTTAGGCCTTAGGGGCGTCTCTTCTTAAGAATCTAGCCTTAAAGTTCCTAAAAAAAACATTTTATTTTTTTTAGGATTTGGAATCAAATCTGATCTCCCTGAAGGATTATTGCTCGGCGGGTTTACGAAGTAGAGCGTGTGACAATCCAAAGCGGCAACCACCTCCACCTCAGAGTCATTACGCCGCACTCAAACAAAGGCGATTAAACATACATCCCTGACACAAGCACAATGCGTCTTTCTTTCACCTACAACTTTCCACAGACTCCTCCACTCAGCCTTCATTTGTCTGCTTGAGAGGCAGAAAATAAACCTTTATTAAAATGCCTCCCAAAACTATAAAACTTTTCTTTTCTTGACGCCGCCAAAGCAATGCTGACACAGGAGGAAACGGACGGAACGGAACGAATCCAGGAGAGCGATTAAGCTTTCAATGTCCAATATCCGTCAGTTGCTCGAATGCTTACAGAATAATAAATACAATATCATTTTAAAAGAGAAAATAAGGTTTGACTCCACAGCTAATCAGCTTCTTTAATGCTGCGTATGAATAGTAAGTAGATCCTTTGAGTCTTGGGGAGGTGAGCTGCTAAAATTCATTGACTCAAGAAGTTGAAATGTATTATGCTAGAAGCAGATCCGGCTGATTTCATTAGCATTAAATTGACACCAGGGCTCATAACTAGTCAAATGAAACATAAGGTTATATATTAAAAAAAGTAAAAATGCCCCCCACCCATAAAAAAAGTCGTTAAATTAACACCAAAGACAGTTAAAAGGAAATTCTCTCACACATTTATTACATTCGTGCTTTTTATGTTGGACTTTCATTCTTATGCTAATTTCTACACTATACAAAATACTATAAGTCAATATGAAAATCGTTAATTTACATTTTTTTTTATTGTTATCCAAACCAATCTTGCTTTATGTGAACTTCTAATTGTCCTCTATCTCAAATCATAAACTAGCTCATAGTTTTAGTTTAGTTAAAATGGCCACATTTATGCTACGTTCACACCGGACGCAACAGGCGCAGCGAGTTTACATGCAAAGTCAATGGTTGACGCGCGTCAAGG
>NW_015151128.1:219367-223165 GCF_000732505.1 Cyprinodon variegatus
TTTCAAGCAAAGATGAAGTTTTGTGAGAGGAAATTAGAATAAAATGCAACCAGAAAAGAGACTTTGAACCTTTTTATCTAAAAAAGATTCACTACATAGAGCAACATGAGAAGGTTGCAAGTACCCAGTTCGAACCCCACAGTGTCCACGCTGGGTTCCTGAGCAAAACCATTAACCCCTGATTGCTGCCCGGGGGCCACACAATGGCAGCCCAACCAAGGGGATGGGTTAAACGCAGGGAGTAAATTTCCCCATCGTAGGACTATAAAGGGATTTACATCACACCTGTAGAAAGGCAGGACTCACCTACCTAAACTGTTCATGATTAAACCCAATCATAAAGAAGGTTAAAGGTTAAAGTTAAAAACTGACCAAAAGGAGGCATGCAAGGCCTGTTTCCTCTTTGCCAAAGAAAATCTAAAGGAATGTGTGGTTTTTGAATGTCTGAAGGCCCATATTGTATCTAGCACAGATAAAAGATGCACAGCCTTGTTTTTAACAAACCAATCCGGCTCTGAGGAAGCGCTGCTATGAGCTGTTTAAACATGGATGGACCCACTTGGGTCTTGACCTCCTTTCTAAGTTCTTAGCTCACTACACCAGGTCCAAATTTAAAGCAACTTTAAAAATGTTTCAAACTTTAATTAGTAAGATCTATCTGAGTGGAGCTGAGTGGAGCTAAGTGGAAATCGTTTATGTTTTTATTTTTTTCCCCAGTCTGTAAAACATTAGGATGCTTCTGGTGCTGCAGTCTGATAAAGCTCCATTTCTTTTTAGATTAGCTCTAAAATTCTAATCTGCCATTATAATAAAGATTATTTATAATACAGTCATTGACACAATCATTTTAGTAGCAATTTTTTTATTTTTTATTTTAAAAACTGACAATAAGATTTCTGGGTTTGATTCCCGGCTCGGGGTCTTTCTGCATGGAGTTTGCATGTTCTCCCTGTGCATGCGTAGGTTCTCTCCAGGTACTCCAGCTTCCTCCCACATTCCAAAAACATGACTGTTAGGTTAATTGGCTTCTCTAGATTCTCCTTTGGTGTGAGTGTGTGTGTGTGAATGATTGTTTCACTGCAAAAACAATCTAGAAATAAGTAAAGATTTCTTAAATTAAGTGCTTTTACCCTTAATTTGAGTAGGTAAGTAAGAGGATTTGCCAATGGAGTGAGTATTTTTACTCTTAAAATAAGATAATTAGATAAAATTCACTTTAAATAAGAAAATGCAATTGTTTTTTCTTATTTCAAATGTAAATTGTCTTGTTCCATTGGCAAAGTGTCTCACTTACCTCCTCAATTCAGGAAAAAATGCACTGATATTAAGAAAAATTTACTTATTAAGATTGAAATGTTTTGCAGTGTTGTCTCTGTGTTCCCTGTGCTAGACAGATGACCTGTCCAGGTTGGACTTCGCCTCTCGCCCGTAGACACCTGGAGATAGGCACCAGCACCCCTTGCGACCCCAGCAAGGATAAAGCATGACAGGGGAAAAAAATGGGTGGATGGATGTTTAAAACTGAATTTAGGGGTGGTTTACATTTGTTTACATTTGGCATCTGAACTAGATCCAGTTAAATCAGCCCAGATTATAAAACCCCAATCCAAGACTGATAATAGGGTGAAAAAAGCAGCCAAACATTTTACTACATTAGTTTTTATTGGTCTTTAGCTTCTTTAAGTAACTGAAAAACCAACACAACAATTGGTTGGATTAAATCTTAGGTCAAATAAAAGACATGGGTGTAACCTAACCGTAAATTAATGAATTAAGATAAAGTTTGTTTGTTAAATAATAGACTAAGGAATTCTAAAATGCATTTTTCCTTGTTATCCATTGTTATAAAATAAGAATAAAATTCAACACATTTCCACAAGGGGGGTTTGTTTTCCACACAGAGAGGATGCATTCTGGGGTTCTTTGAGTCCATATGCACTGCAAAAAACTTAAATCTAAATAAGTCATTTTTTCTTAAAATAAGTGCATTTTTTCTTGAATTATGGATGTAAGTGAGACACTTTAGCAATGGAACAAGATAATCTACATTTAAAATAAGAAAAAACAACCGCATTGTCTTAAATCAAGTGCATAATATCTAATTACCTTATTTTAAGAGCAACAATACCTACTCCATTGGCAAATCATCTTATTTATCTGCTCAAATTAAGGGTTAATACATTTAATTTAAGACATTTTTACTCATTTTTAGATAGTTTTTGCAGTGTGGATTCAGTATTTTGGGAAAACAAAACCAGTCATACACTGAAAAAACATCTAAGAATCTAAAATAAGTAACAATGTCTTAAATTAAGTGTATTTACCCTTAATTTGAGGAGGTAAATGAGATAGTTTGCCAATGGAATGAGTATTTTTACTCTTAAAATAAGATAATTAGATAAAATGCACTTAAAAAAAGACAATGCAATTGTGTTTTTGTCTTGTTCCGCTGGCAACATGTCTCTTTTACCTCCTCAATCCAAGAACAAATGCGCTTATTTTAAGAAAAAACAACTTTTCCAGTGTAGAGTTAAAGGCTTTGAAAATGAAGGATAAAAGTGCAAAACTCTTTTTTTTCTTCTGAAATGATGACATCGTAGTTCCCTCCTCTCTCTGCATGGTCCCTTGTTTACCCAGCATTACTTGTGTGAGGGTGCTCTGTGTTTTTGTCGACTCCACCACATACCCAGCATACAGCACTAGGTATTTTCCATGGTCCTGCTTCTGCTCCTGTGTTTTAGTTTTTATCTTCATTTAAAAAAGGTCTTTAACAATCAAAAGGTTTCCTTTCCAGTCTTAAACAGTGGGAGCACTGGGTGTAGCCCAGAGGATACGAACCTGATCGATTCATCAATGTCCCAGAAACCATCAGAAACTAGTCTAAATACAAAAAATGTACTCTAGATAAGTTATTTTTTCTTACAATAAGTGCATTTTTCTTGAATTGAGGAGGTAAGAGACATTTTGCCAATGAAACAAGACAATTTACACTTAAAATAAGAAAAACACAATTGAATTGTCTTATTTCAAGTGCATATTATCTAAATTTCTTATTTTAAGAGTTAAACTACTTATTACTTTGACAAATCATCTCATTTACCTACTCAAATTAAGGATAAATACACTTAATTTAAGAATTTTTTACTTATTTCTAGATTGTTTTTCAAGTGAGAGACTGAATAAACTGTGCACTGCAAAGAATGGAAATCTAAATAAGTCATTTTTGCTCAAATTAAGTGCATTTTTTCTTGAATTGAGGAGGTAAGTGAGACACTCTGCCAATGGAACAAGACAATTTACATAAAAAAAAAAAAAAAAACAATTGCTTTGTCTTATTTCAAGTGTATATTATCTAATTATCTTATTTAAGGAGTAAAAATACTCATTCCATTGGCAGATCATCTTATTTACCTGCTCAAATTAAGGGTAAATACACTTAATTTAAGAAATGTTTTACTTATTTCTAGATGTTTTTTGCAGTGTGGGGCAGGATTAACAATCAACACCAGCACAGTTTCCTCTACAGATGATAGAACAAAAGATTATATGCTAATGTTTACTAGTTTCACTTAGTAGGACTCAAAGGGTGAATAGATTATTGAAATAAAATAGATCACTGAAGGATAACGACTTTAAAACTTGACATATATCGAAAAAATAACCCAAAAAGAGCAACAATTAAGCCAGAAATCTATATCAAACTAAAAAAAAAAAAGAAAAATCTGCTTTATCTGTAAATATTTTTCCATCCAGAATATTTTAAGCCATGCCGGTTTTTCTACACCTGGTTTCAAACCT
>NW_015151128.1:224394-234916 GCF_000732505.1 Cyprinodon variegatus
CTCCTCCCTATGAGCACCAAACTGAGCTGAGGATTTGAGCTAGTGATTTGGACCGACTTTTCCCCCAAGGATTATTTGGGCGTCTCTCTGAGCAGGGGATTCATCTCCACAAGACATTGTTCAAGTACCGCAGGAAAACTAAGTGGCAGTCAGCTCCTCCGTTCCTCAAGGAAACACCGCAACCTGGGTAAACCCTGTCCGCCCTCCAACGAGCAAGTCACTCACTGACACAACCCACACCCACTGGATTCAACAAGAGACACCTTTTTCTGGAAACGTGAGTCCTGTTGCCTTAACTCCCTTCTTCAAAACAAAGACACAAATTTCCCACTGAGCCTGAACTAACCGCAGAATCTTACCCCTTCGCCAGTGTTAGAGCAGCACTGGACTCCTCTCTAACTACTCTCAATAAAACCTGTTAAACTTTTCCCTGGTCTCTCTGTTTGGTCTTCTCTATGTGGGTCAGATCTTTAGATAAAATCAATTAGTGGGTTAAATAGAATAATGCTGGTGAAGATTCTCAGTCATCTAGGTCATGGTTCTTCCAAAAAAGTTAAAAAACAATCCACTGGACTTTGTTTCCAAGTTTGAAGACGTTTCGCTTCCCATCCAGGAAGCTTTTTCAATTCAAAATGTCATAAATGGCGTACCTGAGGTTCAATATGCATGTTTTCTAAGCCAAAACAAGCCCATCTGCAGCAGCCCTCTCTTACCATAAACGTGTGTGAAGGACCGCTGGCTCTGAAGTAATAATTTATTATCTAGAGACTATTATAAAGAAGAGGTGAAATAGAGCTGCAGATGAGCTGAGCGTGTGGCGACATCGAAAGTACGCTTCTGTTCCAATTGACCCATATTTATGCTGTGTGCTCCTTTCTTCCAGACTTTTCCTATGTTCTTCTCAAGAACATACTTGGCGAGGACACAAGTCCGCGAACTCGGGTTCTTGCGGCAGAGCTAAAGGAGGACAACAAGTTATTTTTTAAAAGCCACCCACAAACCTTTTAGGAGCCTTTCTTAAATTATCCTTTGTCAACATTATTGTTCACATCCAGTCCCTGAGTGGATGTTGCAAATTGAAACGGCAGAAAAGTTCAGATTTTTTTTTACTCTCCCTGAACTTCGCTGGTGCAGCCTCGCTCTTGCACTGGAAAAAAATCATTTTTTCATAAAATAAGTGCATTTTTTCTTGAATTGAGGAGGTAAAACAGACACGTTGCCAATGGAACAAGTCAGTTTGCATTGAAAATAAGAAAAACAAAATTGCATTGTCTTTTGTTCAAGTGCATATTATCAAAATTTCTTATTTTAAGAGGAAAAATAGTCATTTACCTACTCAAATTAAGGGTAAATATACTTAATTTGAGAAATATTTACTTATGTCTAGGTTGTTTTTCCATTGTGCTTCATTTTAAATAGCCTTTCACCTCCCTAGCATCACGTCCTGCGCCTCCCTTAGTCTCTCAGCGCTCCTGAGCTTCCCTTTACATGCAGATAACATCTAAATCATTTGCATCATGTTCAAAACTAGAGTTTTTCTATAGCCAGCTCACCAGCATGGTGCATCAACGTGTAGAACTTGGTTACATTCAGATAAATCCAGCATTTTTTCTGGCATCTTAACATACATCTCCTATTGAATACATTTAAAAAGGACTTTTTTGTTTAAATGAAATTGAATACGACTTTATGTCCATAAACTCTAAGTGTAGACAATACAGACATCAAATGATCCATCTAATAAACCCCGTAATGTTGAGTAAAGGCTGTGGATGAAGCTGGAGTAATAATGGCGTTCCTAGAAACACAGTTTCTCCCTCAGACAGCGAACAGAGCTTCAGTTTATGACCTGACATTTAGATCAGTGGAACTAAACAGCTCCATGACGCCTGCGTTCATAAACCATGTTTCTGACGTGTTTTATGGTTCTGTTTCATGGTGATGGCGTAACCTTACATGTATTTATCTGACCACATTTTAAACCCGAGAGGTCACTCCACATTTCCATAGACCGGAAAAGCCTTTTAACGGCAGAGACGGGAGAAGACAGCATAAAATAACTGAAAGGCCTTGGTTTCAAATTGAAAGAGAAATGTTCAAATATTCAGTTTGCCGTTTACTGCGGTGGTGTGTAATGTAACATTATACACCCCTTTCAGCTGCATCCTCTGGGGGAAGGAAGCTCATATTCCTAATCACAGAGTACTTAGACTTGTTTTCTATATTCCCTGCTATTCCATAAATGCCTTTCATGTATCATTTTCACTGCTTACTTTTCACGATGTCCATTTCTCTTCTTAAATATAGATATATTTTTGTTTTATGAGAGAATTGGAGAAACTTTAGCAGGTTTTGTCACTCCCTTGATACTTTAGCCTCTACTGAAAACTGTTTTTTTTTATTTCCCAGGTCTAAAAAACAAAATGCTCTAACAGGAAAGCAATGTTGTTTTTTGTTTTTACCTCCGGGTTTATGCTCTCTAACGATCAGGATATACTAATGATGTGAATTCTGAACATTTCAAGGCTTGAAATGAAAGAGAAAGCTGAAGAGAGAATGACATTTCATGTGTTTCGGTGTCTATTTTTGCTCAGTATTAGATTTTCACAGGTAAAAAGTAAAGAAAAGGTCTAAAAGTGTAAATTCTCAGCAAATGTTTTAAACTAAGGTGGTTAATGATGTAGTATGCAGGAAGTATTTCTGCTGCTGGAAATATTAATAAGGATATCAATCATTAAGCTTTAAATAATGTGGTCTGTAACATCTAATAGCACTAAATTAGCCTTAGACAAGGAACAAGGATAAGTGGTAGTTTAGTTTTCTTTTTTTCATTAGTTATTAACTTATTTTGTCAATCTTCTCTGGGTTGAGTAACACCATGAATAATTAATGGGTTAAATAGAATATGCTGGTGAAGATTTTCAGTCATTTAGGTCATAGTTATTCCAAAAAAGTTAAAAACAATCCACTTGACTTTGTTTCCAAGTTTGAAGACGTTTCGCTTCCCATCCAGGAAGCTTTTTCAATTCAAAATATAAGGAATAGCGTTGAGTTTTAGGTTTTATTTTTATTTATCACAGTATTACTACTGTATAAAATCACAAACTCAACACTATTTCTGTCATTTTGAATTGAAAAAGCTTCCTGGATGGGAACAAAAACGTCTTCAAACTTGGAAACAAAGTCCAGTTGATTGTTTTTTACATTTTTTGGGAGTTAAATAGAATAGGTGTTTGTTAGGGGGCTTTACTGTACCAAACTCTTTGGTTCAGGCCTTTTACAGTTGGATTTTATGTCTCTGCTTCTGTCTCCTTGAACCCCAGTCGGCCTCAGCAGATGGCCACTCACACTGAACCTGGTTCTGCTGGAGGTTTCTTCCTGTTAAAAGGGAGTTTTTCCTCTCCACTGTCGCTACAAGCATGCTTAGTGTAAGGGATTGCCTTCAAGTCAATGAGTCGATGCAATCAACTGGTTTTCCTTAGATAGGAACCTTTGAATCAATTTGACTGGATGATCTGGTGAACTGTAAAGTGCCTTGAGATGACTTGTGTTGTGAATTGGCGCTATAAAAATTAACTGAATTGAAATTTAATTGAATTGGTTCAATTTATGAGCAACAAATAGAAGCTGCATTGTTTTTGACATTGACGCACCAGGGAACTCCTTTGCAGAACTTACGTATGTCTCACACATTCGGGAATTTTTGGGTATTTTCTTAAAAATTTAGTGTATGATTTTTATCAAGAGGTTAGCACTTCTGGTATAAAAGAACCCATTTTGGGTTCTTTGTTAGCCTGCAGTACCCGATACTGGTTTATGCCTCTGAGAGGGGGGTCGAGTTTTTGGGCTACTATATATAGCTTCAAACTAAATGCTATTTCTGACATTTTGAATTGAAAAAGTTTCCTGGATGGGAAGAGAAACATCTCCAAACTTGGAAAACCAAGTCCAGTGGATTTTTTACCTTACTTTTTTTAAATGACTTTCTGTTTAAAATAATAGAAACTATATGATGAACACACTGCAAAAAAAATTAAAATCTAAATAAGTATTTTTTTTTATTAAAATAAGGCCATTTTCTTGAATTGGGGGAGGTACACTGCAAAAAATCTAAATCTAGATAAGTCATTTTTTTCTTAAAATAAGTGCATTTGTTCTTGAAATAAGGAAGTAAAGGTGACATCTTGCCAATGGAACAAGACAATTTACACTTGAAATAAGAAAACACAATTGCATTTTCTTATTTCAAGTGCATATTATCTAATTATCTTATTTTAAGAGTAAAATTACTGATTCCATTGGCAAGCTATCTCATTTACCTACTCAAAGTAAGCGTGAATACACTTAATCTAAAAATTGTTTTACATATTTCTAGATCGTTTTTCCAGTGTATGTGAGACCCTTTGCCAATAGATAAGACAGTTTACATTTAAAATAAGAAGAAACAAATGAATAGTCTTATTTGAAGTGCATATTATCTAATTATCTTATTTTAAGAATAAAAATACTCATTCCATTTGCAAAACATCTTATTTAGCTACTTATAGTTATGATAAATAGACTTAATCTGACACATTTACTTACTTCTAGATCGTTTCTGCAGTGTAATTTGGTTTCCACACTGGAAAAACGATCTAGAAATAAGTACAAATTTCTTAAATTAAGTGTATTTACCCTTGATTTGAGTAGGTAAATGAGATAGTTTGCCAATAGAATCAGTATTTTTACTCTTAAAATAAGATAATTAGATAATATTCACTTGAAATAAGACAATGCAATTGTGTTTTCTTTTTTTAAATCTAAATTTTCTTGTTCCATCGGCAAAATGTCTCTTTTATCTCCTCAATTCAAGAACAAGTGCACTTATTTTAGAAAAAAATGACTTATCAAGATTTTGATTTTTTGCAGTGCAATACCTGTGTTAATAAGAAACCGTGATTCTGTGTCATGCCCAGGCTTTCATCCAAAGTTTTACTATTTACTATTAATAACAAAACTGAATTTAAAAGCTGGTCCTAAATCCTCGCAGTCTTAAAACCTCTTTGAAAGGATTCTGTCCAAATAACTGAGAAGCAAACGCTGTGATCCGGCCTGCATCTTTCTACAGAAATGCTCATTTAGACTGACGGAGTGAAGTGAGTGATGAGGCTTTCAAACAGCATGGCGAGTGCCAGAAACAGTTTGCTCCACACGCACGCTGCGAGCGCGACCGCCATGCGTTCACCATGAATCGTGGTCTGAAAGGAAAACGCTGCAGAAAAAGAAAGAAAAGATGAGAAGGCAATAAAAAAAAAAAAAACTCGTCCAAACTCCCCACTGTCCTGAAATCTCAATTTCACTCTGGCTCTTCCACTGCCTTGACAAGGTCAGCCTGGCAGCAGGAATTCGTCTCGCCCCCTAATCTGGAGATTACATTCTCAGCGGCCGGGCAAAGCCCCCACCCCACCCCCCTCTGCCTGCAACCCTGGCAGCTCGGCTCCACTGCGAGGTAACGAGCCAAGACCTGCTTACAGTGTAGAGATAATGTCCACGGATTAAGACAGAGAGCCCCTTGAGTGCCACTTTTTCATTCCAGGATCTGGCCTGTGAAGCGTCATAAATACACGGAGCTGCAGCGTGGATCTGAGTGGAAGTCTGTCTGCTCGGGAAAGTGGATCTTAACACATGATCCAAATCCACCAAACGGCTACTGCATGACAAAATCCGCTTTTTTTCATCCTCAGAGTAAAACACCTCATAAGAACCCCCCCTCCCTCCACCTCCACATGGGTGGCTGGCTTGTTTTAAGTGTGAGCTTCAGTTTTAATGTCCTTAGGGTACTTTTTCTCACTAAAGATACCTCAGCTTCCACAGTCTGCTGACTGCAGAATCCTCCCCTCGTGCTGTTTGCTGATCACTGAGTTAGTTACAGGGAGCATTTATCACCAGGACCTGTTTAATTAAAGAGGCTCTTGCACACAGGGTTTCTAAAATCACCTCAATGTGTGAAAACACCAGGAGCTGCAGAGATGTTTTGTTCTTACAGTCTTTGCAGAACTATTCCAACCCCATGACCCACAGATATGAGCCTGTTCTACCCAATAGCCTGGGTGGTAACTAGTTATTTTATTTTAGTATATCTGGGGGAAAAAATTTACTTTTATGGGTATTTTTTCTGCACTGCTGGTTTGACTTCTACTACTCTTACTTGAGTAAAGGCTGGTTTATGCTCAGAAAGCTGAATATATATGAGTATACATGATATACTGATGTATTGTGATGAAAGGTTTGTGTTGAAACTGAAATCTGGATTGCAATGTAAATTGTAGTTGACAATAAAGTTGATTGATTGATTGAGAAACCAAGTTGTGTCGCAGCTAACTCAGATATGCCCCGCCCCTTCCACAGACACTCTGATGCACCTCTCGGAAATTGTAGTTGACCGCAGACAGTGCAGCAGACAGGAGGCCTCTGATTGGTCAAATCTACATCCGCTCTACATTATGCGTATTTCCTGTTTGGTACCTTACCGGCTTGTTTTGTTTATATGACCGCCATTGTGGAAAACGACTCATGAAGATGAAACAGCTAGAAGAGCGAGTTGCCCGAGAACGCTGGGACCCTTTTTCCACCTGGATTCCCGTTCTTTTTCGCCCTCATGTCACTCTGTTGTCGCACAAACTTGTCCCCACTCCCTCACCGCCTCGGCCGAATCTAGACCCACAGCTAGTTCCTGATTGTCCCTCTTGCATTGTGGTGTGGAATAACAAAGCGCAGACCACGCTTCAATATTGGGCATAAATCAAGAATACCTGCAACAAGCTCACTGAGACACACTGCTGCGGGAGGATAACCAGCCCTTAAATATATGGCTACTCTACCCATCACGATTAACTGTCATGGTTTTGGTTCTGTTGTCCTTTACTTTGCTCCTTGTTTTCTAGTTTTATTGGTTTAATTCCTATTTTGTTGTGGTTACTAGATTTATGTTAGTTCTCAGGTTTTTCTGTTGTTTTCCTCTGTTACCCTCTTGTGTGTGTTCCTTTCCCCTTGGCTCCCTTGTGGTCTCCTCTCACACCTGCTCGTTGTCAGCTCGTTAGCCCTCCCTTTGTCTCAGTCAGCTATATATACTCTTCCTCTGCAGTCACTCCTTGTTGTTGCTGTTCCTGTCATTGCTGCTTTCTTCCTACCTCGTCTCTCCCTGGCTCCTCGTGTTTGGTTTCCCCTGATGTCTGCATGGTTCTGGTTTGCTTTACATTTTTCAGTTGATTTTTGGACTCCTGCCTTTGTTAAACTGTTTCCTCTCATTAAAAACTACAAGAACTCACATCTGCCTCCCTGCCTCTGCATTTGGGTCCTCAAACACCAACCAAAACGTGACAGTAACCTCACTTCAGGAAAGTTCAGAGATGCCAATTAAACAAACAATCATGTTTTTGGATTGTGAGATGAAGCCAAAGTACCCAGAGAGAACCCATGCATGCACAGAGAGAATATGCAAACGACATGCAGAAAGACCCTGGGCCGGGAATCAAACCCACAACAATCTGTGGAGGTGCTGACCTAGTGGTTAGTGCATAGCAGCTTGAATCCTAAGGTTCTGAGTTCAAGCCCCACAGCTTGCTACTCATGCTCGTTGAGCAAAGACCCTTAACCCTGCACTGCTTCCCGGGCGCCGCACAGCAGATGGGTTAAATGGAGAGAGTTCATTTCATTGCTCTGTAAATGTCACAGTGCAAAGACAATAATTGTTGCTGCAAAACAACAGGGCTACACCATGCAGCTACTATATCTGTCTGTCTGTCTATCGACAAAAGGTTTATAGGAATTACATTAACTTCAAATAATTGAAAATGAACTGATCAACAGCAAAATTTTTCACAAAATACTCTTTTAATTTTTATTTATTTTCTTTGATGGCTACTTTTAACTTTTACTTGAGTAAACTTATGTTGAAGTAGTGCTACTTTTACTTGAGTACACATTGTTGGTACTGTACGCAACAATGCTAATGTAAACAACCATGAGCCTGCAGGTGACTCCAGGAATGTGCTACTTAGCAGACAACAGGTCGAAGCTCCGATCTCTAGAAAACGCAGCTCGAGGCAAATCCCCAAACGGCTGCAGCTGTTGTACAGAAGTGGGGTGAACACATATGGACGCCACGCTTTCCCCTGCAAAATTATGCAGTGCTTGGTGTTGCTTTATGACATCAAAGCTCAAATACGTGCACTTTTTTTGTTTGCTTGTTAAAATGTCAAAACTGTAACAACTTTTAAGAGGGATGATAAAAGTAGGGGGCTTTGTATGCTACAAAAAATGGAAATCTAAATGAGTCATTTTTGCTTAAATTACGTGTATTTCTTCTTGAATTGAGGAGGTAAGTGAGACACTTTGCCAATGGAACAAGACAATTTACATTTAAAATAAGAAAAGAACAATTGCTTTGACTTATTTCAAGTGCATATTATCTAATTATCTTATTTTAGGAGTAAAAATACTCATTCAGTTAGCAGATCATCTTATTTACCTGCTCAAATTAAGGGTAAATGCACTTAATTTAGACATTTTTACTTATTTCTAGATGTTCTTTGCAGTGCAATCAGGCTGTTGCTTTATGAGGGAATATCTAATGTGGAAAACATGTAGAAACATTTGAAATTTAGCAAGATAATTCAAAAATATCATAATTAGCTGAACACAACAAAAAGAAAAAGATTTTAATACACCAGTGAAGCAATTTTAGAAAGAAATGAAATGCTAATGAATCAATTAGCTGATTACTGGATGAAAAGGAAAATAATCCTTCTGGCTGCTTTGCTTCCAGATGTAAACTGGTTGGATTAGTGTTTATTTAACTGCAACTTTACTATCTGCAAAAACAAGAAAATGGAGCTCCAAGTTAAATTCATTCATCTGGTAACAAGTCATAGAATAAGTTACCAGTTTAAAGCATCATATATAAATGGGATCATATCAGTTGATTGATAGATCAATTTATTGGCTACGGAGCGTCGTATCCAGGTTACACCTTTTCAGCTCACGCTCCTCATCATCGTCTGCAAAAAGCAAAAGAAAAATGTCTCTAATGAGACTAAACTCTTCCTGCATCTAAAGCGAGACAAGGTTTCCTGAACAGTTTGCTGTTTGGAAAGAGAAATGAGCGACCACTGTGCCATCACAAATTGATGAAAGCTAAATGTGTCTCTGAAATTCCTTGAACACCGCGCTGTACGGCTTTATAAAGTGGATGTAAGCATTAGGAATTTATAAAGGAGTCAAAGTTCTATAAAGATGCTGAATATGGAATGAAGCCTATGTAGGTCAATAATATTCTGCCATACATAATTTAATGCATCCCTCTTTTTTCAAATATTCTGTTTTCGCACAATGAGATAAGAAAGCATGAAACTGCTAAGAAGTTTCCTAAAAGCAGCGGGAAGAAGGTTCATGGCGGATTTTTCATTGCGCAGAGAGGAATAACTGAACAAACACAGCGGCTGTCCCTCCAATCAAAGCGACGAAGAGTCGTCGGCTCTCAATGTGACCAGAAAACGGAGATATAACTTGGTTGGATGCCTAAAGATGATGGTCTGTAATGAAACACTGACAGATTTTTGGTTTGCTTTGGTTCTATCAGTTTTAGCCAAAATAATACATCCAGTTCTGTTTAAAATGAACAAAATGATACAGGTTATATTGGTTTCCTTGTGTTAAATATGGAAGTTAGGTCCCCCTTAGAACTTCCCTACCGGTAAAACCATATAAAAAAGGACTATAAAACAGGAGTAAAAAGTAACAGAGTTTATTCCAGGTCAGGTCGTGACAGGACAGAGAAATGGGTTGGAGTTTGCACAGCTGTGGGCTCAAAAACGTCAGCGATTGGACAAAGATTGAGCCCCGAACAAGGTCTTCTCCTGCTTCTTATAGCTCATGAGTCTATGTGTTGCATCAGATGGATGCTCAGCTGTAGGAATCAGAAATTGACACGCCATCCATGCCTTGAACTTCATGCATCTTGCCTCTTTACCCCAGGATTACACATAGCTCTCCTTTATCGGTCCGGCTCTAAGATGTGCCCATATCCTGTGTATTTTTGAAGGCTGTCCTGATTAGATGACCTCCGTACACACAGTGACCATGTGAAGGAAGGCCCTCTACTCTGTCTAATCTGGCTAACAAACTAACAATGCACATCATGTATAAAGAATAAACCTAACAGTTAAAAGTCTCAGGTTTGTCTAAGGTGGTGATCAGCTGAGACAGAATACAGGAATAATTCTGTGTAACTTTCATAAACCTTTATACCGGAGTTTACAGATTAACGGACCGTGGTCCGGATCCAGCCCCACCTGCTAGCTAATCCAGACCCAACCTGATTTAAAACATTTATTAATTACTGCATCTTGTCCGACGGCAGTGTCTAACTTCTCTTGCGCCGCTTCTCCTGTTAATACGGTAAAGCCTTCCAGAGCGTCCGGCACCAGGCTGCATGTGATGAAAATCAGCCAATGAGCTGCTGTCAGTCTGGGTTGCTGCTGCT
>NW_015151128.1:235201-237935 GCF_000732505.1 Cyprinodon variegatus
ACTTCCACTTTTACCAGAGTATTTTTTAACACAAGTATCTGTACTTTTACTCAAGTACGGAAAGTGAGTACTTTTGCCATCTCTGGATCAAACCAAAGCAATGGAGGCAGACGAGTGTGGAAGTCCCAGCGTATTTGAAAAATTAAGAAAAGTCCCGCATCAAGTGTAAAAAGGCACAAGAAGATGTTTGATAGCAAGAGGGGTAAAACTAGAGATGTGCTGGGGAAATAGTCTGACCGTTGTAGAAAATTAAAGCTGGAGCTAAAGATCAGGAAGCATTCTGATGCAGCTAATAGTGCTACTGGTGCTAGCATTACTTTTAAGCTCTATGTTCAAAGCTGTCAGTTTTCTACAAGAGATTACAGCACGGTTAGGACCTATTTAGTAGCAGCATCAATGCCAACAGGTTTTCTGGTAGTTCAGCAGCTCTGCCTGTAGATGGCACCAATGCTGTACATTTCAGGCCATTGCACCCAGTGCAGTGATTCTATTTAGGCTCAAAAAGGAGGATCAAAACACGTTAAAACCTTATTTCATCATAATAACCACCTGGATTTTGGACTTTTTGGTATGGCATATAATGCTGTAAGTAGCCACAAACTAAAACAAAAATAAAAAGGTTCAAAGCTCCACCTTAAATCTCTGTACCTGCAGATCCTGCTGGTCAGCTGCCCTGAAAAGCTGAAGGGGCGAGAGGCTAAGAGAGGATCACCAGGTCATTTAAACCTCAGATTTTAAATCTCAGATTTAATTTTTCCAAATTTCTCTTTTCATTGCATTTATCAGATCACATTATCCTCTCTCCTGCATGGAATTTAATAAAGTTTCTATTGGTCAATGCACACATATGTTTGTATTTAGCTTAAAGTGAAAAGAATGCAATTCGTAAAAATCAATCTGGGAAAAAAATTTGGGGAAAAAATTGGGGAATAAACTTTTTTTTTCTATATTCAGAACATTTTTTGGTGAAAAATTAAAATTTTTCTAAACTATCTCTGTTTAGATTAATCTGTACAAAAATGAATATATCAATAAATTAATAAAATAATCGATTGGTGTGGCCTTATTTATATTATAACGTTTGTGCGAGGAGAGTTTTTTTTTATTTTTATTAAAATACTTTGAACAGAAATGTGTCAAAGAGGTTTAACAAACATTTCATAATTCTTTTAAATAGTTGAAACAAAAATATATATTTAGCTTAGACTACTATTGATTGTCTCCCCTCCTTTTATGCATGTGCTTAAAATGAGAAACATATAAAACATTTTTCTTCTATTTAATGAGGCAAACAATGTAAAGAATACGTTTTCTAAATGGAAATTTGAAAAAAAAAATAATAATAATTCAACAAGCAAATGAAACCTTAAAAAAACGTTCAATCTCAGATTTTATGTTTCTCATATATATTTTCCATATTTTATTTTACCAAATTTCTCTTTTCATCGCATTTAACAGATCACATTCTCTTCTCCTATGGGGGCGGGCTTTCCTCCCAAGTGAGGACCAATTTTGATTGGTCGGCATGGAGTTTAATAACAGCGTTCCTATTGGTCAATGCGTGCAACAAGTGTTTCTATTAAGCTTAAAGAGAAAAGAATGCAATTCAAAACAAATAAATCTGATCCTCTGTATCCTATTGGTTACTGCTGTCTGATATTTAATAAGAGCCCTGTTGGATTTTAGTAAGTTTTCCTACCTCATGGAATCCATTTTTTTCCCGTTTCTCATTCAGATGCAGATGGATTAGTCTATTTCCCTTTGCTTCTTTCTTTAAAAATAAATAAATACATTCCTGCTGGCAGAAAAAGCCAAAGATAATTACGATAACAGTAAAGCCGCCACCTAGTGAATCAACTGTCCTGCCATACCGCAGACCTCAGACTGAAACCTTCTGGGTCTTTTTGTTTGTTAATAAACTCACTTTTTCTCACAATTAAGATTAAAACAAAACGTTTATCTTTTTCTCCATCCTTTCTCCTAATGAAGTTTCACATAAAACTGTCATTACGCTGCTAATAGGACAGGAGCAAAGAGGACGGCTTTGAGCTGGAAAATGAAAACTGCACAACTTAATGTAGATCATTATCTGGAGCTCATCATCAAAAGACTGAGTCATCACAACTGGTAATGACGAAAGGGGCTTTGTTTTGTTGTTTTTTTGGTTTCAATAACTCATTGTGTGTCGGTTAACGTTGCAGACAATCCTTAGAGTGTGTGAGTACCACTTTAAAGCTTTTGGATCTATGCAGTGTGTCTCATTCTGGCAAACACAGACATTCGTTTCCACACTGAGTCGGGGTGCATTAGGGAAGCGTGAAAGAGAGAGGAAGTATTTAGGAAGCTAATGCATGCTTCATGTTTGCTGGGATCTTCCAACATGATGTAATGGGAGCATGATAGCATTTAGCAGCATATGTGCTTTGATTGCAACCTAAGGTGACCAGATTCCTGAAATCACATCAGGGGACATTTCCAGCTCATAGATAAAAAGAAACACATCTCATCAAGATGGAAATAGGTAACTGGGAAAGAAATGGTTTCATTTATTTTTACATATTTATCAATATTTAAGTGAGTAAGTAAGTAAAGTGTGGAGTTAGGAAGCTGAGACAGACGCATTTCTTGCAAGAGAAGGTTCAAATTTATTTAACGTCCTCAGATGGAGAGAAATACAATACCAAGTTTGGGGTCACATTGAAATGTCCTTATTGAAGGAAAAGCACTGAACTTT
>NW_015151128.1:239455-244515 GCF_000732505.1 Cyprinodon variegatus
TGAGATATCAAAAAAGTACTCTAGAGTGTTGTTCAGCATGGGGGTGAGTAGAAAATGAAGGCTAATCATGTTTTGGGTGTACTATTCCTTTAATAATGTCAAAAATAATTAACAAAGGTTCAAAAGCAAAACAAAATAGCTTGAATAAAAAATAACATGGATTTGGGCTCAACTCAACTGAGATCAACTGAACAATAACTCAAAATAAAACCAGACTGCTTTAAATAGGGGTGGAATAACCTAAACTTGCTACATGAGGGGGCACAATATAACCAAAAAGCAAAAAATTTAAAAATCCATACAAAATAAAACATATAAAACAAAAAAAAAAAAAAAAAAAACTATTTTACTTAGCACAAATAATAAGTGAATATAAAGGTATAACTTAAACAAAATCCCCCCCTCAGTTCTTTGGGAACGTGTTATGTTCCTGGCTTTCACCTCCAGCTTATCTGCACTGGAAAAACAATCTAGAAATAAGTAGAAACTTCTTAAATTAAGTGTATTTAACCTTGTTTTGAGCAGGTAAATGAGATGTTTTTCAATGAAATTAGTATTTTTACTCTTAAGATAACATATTTAGATAAAATGTACTTGAAATAAGACACTGCAACTGTTTTTTTCCTTGTTTTAAATGTAAATTGTCTTGTTTCATTGGCAAAGTATGTCACTTACCTCCTTAATTCAAGAAAAAAATCCCTTATTTTAAGAAAAATTGACATTTAGATTTAAAAATGTTGCAGTGTATACTTAACAGATTAACACAGCAAGGTGTTTCTTTATGAAAAGGAAATAAAGTGATTAGAGTAGTAAAGTATTTCTGGTGCTAAAAGCTGCCGTTCAATCGAATCACATGAGAGACAGGATTTAATATTTCTGGTACTTCTTAAGATCTACAGTTTATTCACTTAGTGAACACATTTATACTACAAGGTTAAAAAAATACAGCTATATCTTTTTGTGTTAAAATGGAACTGGCTACTCTGATTATCAAAATCTTGAAGTAGCTAAAACAGCTATTAGATTTCTTAAATATTTCTAATTCCTCCTTAAAACAAAGGTAAGGGAACAATAATGCAAAGGAGAGGGAGTAAAGGGATGCTAATCATTTCATGTCGTTCTAGATCATCAGTAATAATTAAAAATGAATAAAAGTAATTATTATCAAAACAAAAAACAAAAAGTTAGCCAATGTCTAAAAGAAGATACTGAATCTTGCTCTATCCTACAGTATTTTAATTAAGAGGAAAATCTTCTAAGCACAATTTTGTAAAAATATTCTGAAATCCTAGACTGTCTGTGTTGGAATTAGGATTTTAAACCTCAGATTTCCACATCTATGTAGGTGCTGTTTAAAAAACGGTAAAATCAATACTTTCAAACTCCATATAGGTGTTGAAGGAACCTCTTTATTCTAAATCAACAGGAATGAGATCGGTGATATTCATTCATTCAAGCAACAATTGTTAATCCTTACAAGGGAAAACAGATGCAGTCGAATCATGTTTGGTCTGTTCTGGTCAGACAAAGGATTTCACTCAAACAGCAGGGAGAAAATAACACGCAACTTCACCAAAACAAGTTAGAGGCTATTTGGATCAAATAGAGGGATGCTGAATAAATCGTCCAAAACCTCAGGCCTAGCTTCTTCCAGCCTGAGTGGATTGATTGATTGAATTTAATTGATCTCACAGTCGAGACATTTACTCATTACATCCAGTCAAATAGTCTAAAAAGAGAAGAAGGTGCCAAAGGAAGAAAAAGGTGCATGGAATATACGGAAAAAGGTCCACATATGACAGCTTTTTTTTTTTATAGCAGGATTGTTATACAGGGTTATTGCACAGGGTATTAACATGGGTATTTATATAGATGGATATTTATATTTAAAGTTTTTGTACTGGGTGTCAAATATAAAAACTTGACGTGTGGAAACAAAATCCAGTGGATTTTTTTTCCCCCTTTTTTTTTTTGGGAAATGTCAGATATAAAGAAACAGGCAAATGCACAGGGTATTAAATAGTAATTGCACAAGTTATTGCCGTTATAGTGTTTTTTTGTAGAGTCTGGTGGCAGCAGGGATGGATGACCTGCGGTAGCGCTCCATTTTACTTTAGTGCTGCAGCTTAAAATACAAAACGAGCTCACGTTCCGGTTTTAAAATAGAGGAAAAGTTTTTAGAAGTTATTTTTCTCCACAAAGGACCTATAAAACAACTACTAATGTATGTTCTTTTAAATATGACCACAATTTACCAAATTGCTGCAGCAGAGTAAAGGTAAAAAGGCTTCCAAATGGTCTTAAAAACATTGAGTCTGTCAGGAATCCATTTAGGAATCTGTTTTTGTATTTCTTTTTCTCCACCACCAGGTGGTGCTCTGTCCTCGTTGAGCCTCCCTGCACACCTGCGGCCTGTTGGATCATTATCTGGAGGAGTATTTAAGCAGTGGACTGTCACTACCTCGAGGCAATAGTGTTTGCCAGTTTTGAGTACTCTAGCCAAGCTGAGTTTAGCTGAGTCTAATCTGAGTTTTGTTTCACTGAGTCTAACATTGTATTTTGTCTTTGCCTTTCGGCAGGAAGTCTTCCTGCATACTGGATGTTTGTCCTCCCCCCCCCCCCCTGGAAGGATTATCTGTGTTCACACTAAGCAGGGGAAAAAAAATCCACATGTGGCGTTCAAGTTCTTACAGAAATCCAAGTGACAGTCCGCTCCATTGCTCCTCCGGATCCTACGTATGTCTACCTGTCCGCTCTCCAACGACTCCCCTCTTCACTAGATCAACCCACACTGACTGGATTCGAAGCGAGAGAAGAACCCCCCCTAACGTGAGTCCCTCACTAGCATTTTCCTTATGGCATCCAAGATTCCCATGGTCCCTGAACTAATCATTGTGATATCCTCTCCAGACTTTCTAGTTCCTGTTCACCAGCTCTGTGAGTTCCAGATGCAAACCCCCTCTACCCTTACCTCAATAGACCTGTTAAACCTTTGCTCTCTGAGTGGTTCTCTGCAGTTTGGGTCAGATTCTTAAATAAATCATGACAGAGTCATCTCTTAAATGATGAAACCACCTTAACAGAGCAAAAACAAACATGTATATAAGGTATGAAAGCATTTGTAGCATGATGGAATAATACATGTTAGGCATTAGCATGGCAAATGGATAATGGTAAATGCATAGGTTTTTTTGATTTAATGCACTTCACAGTGGCAGGTTTTAACCTTCATCTGGGAGCAACCGGAACCAGCCATTTAAAAGTGCTGCTAGCAGCACAAAGTCTCCTCCAGTACTAATTGCTGAATTAGTATAAACAGTGTTAGCTTCCACCTCATTGAAACAAAAGGGCCAAAAAGTCTGACAGTATGTCAGAGCGACATACCCCATGCATACAGATACTTTATACTATGCTATACTACATTAGATGATAGCTTTACATCTCCGTACACTGGATATTATAAGTCTTTGACATATTTTATTTCAATCAATCAATCACTTTATTTAGACAAAATTATGGTCCATAAACAGACAAGAACAATAATTAATAAATAAAAACATAGGAAAAAAAAAATCTGACTGTTTTTTTTTTTCTAGTAATCTGATCAGAATCAGACATACTTTAATAATCCCAGAGGAAAATTACAGTTTCAGTACAAACTGAACTAATAGTTTGCTGATTTTTATAACTTATAGTTTTATTAATTTGCAATACAACATATGTTCTGTTTATTCAGTCAGTATGTAATATAGCTTGCACAATAAATAGATAAAATACAACTATATGCATTTTTTTTATTTAGCATATTGTAAAAAAAAAAGATATTTAGACTTCATTTTATGTTTTTTACACTGCAAAAAATGTAAATCTAAATAACCAGTGACCTTCTCCAATTTTTTCTTAAAATAAGGGCATTTAGTCTTGAAATGAAGGGGCAAGTGAGACACTTGGCCAATGGAACAAGACAATTTACATTTAAAATAAGAAAAAAACAGTTGCACATTTTTATTTTTAAGTGCATATTATCTAATTATCTTATTTAAGAGTAAAAATACTAATTTCACTGGCAAATCATTATATTTAGCTATTAAAATTGAAGGTAAATAAGGCAAAATTTAAGAAAGTTTTACTTAGTTGTAGATAGTTTTTGCAGTGCACTTATATATTAATAAGCCGACGGATAAGATCAGTAAACTTTAGATTTATTCATTAATCAATAACTTTTATTTTTACCAAGAAATATGGGGGCAAAAAATGAACCTAAAACTACTACCTTGTAATTCTATTGTCATCAGTTATAAGGACATCTATAGCTGCAAATGTATGATCTCATGCTATCAGTCCACCTTGCAACAGTAAGAGTGAGTCGCTAAAATAATGCTGATGTGAGGATCTCCTGTAACGGGGTGTGAATATACCGCTGACCTACCACGGTGCAGAGAATGGCTGTTTGGATATAAGCAGCATATGTGCAAAGTTAAATAAAACAATGGATCAAAAAAAAGGTCTTCATTAAGCTGAGTTTAGACATTTTGAAGCCCGGCCAGATGCCTAAAAAGATTCCTCTTACTCCTACAGCTCAGGGAGCAGACCATGACGAGCTTTACTGTTATGAGGGAGGGCCTAATGAGTCTCGGAGGACTCCGAAGAAGGAAGACTTGTTCCATACTTCCTTGAAAAAGCCGCTTGCACGGATGACATGCCTCCTGTGAGTGGGAAGATTTCTTAACTTGCTCATTTTCTTTTCTTTTAGTTCATTTATTTCACTTCTTTGCTTTGTTCTTGAATGAACTTTGCATAAGAGCATGAACACTTTCAGGTCATTAAGAATCCACTGTTCCAGTTTTTAGCTGCTTGATGCTGAACAAAGTTTGCGTGCAGATTTTGGTCTGATTTGTTAAATGTCATAAACTACATGTAGGAGATGTCATGAATTGATGTTCTGAACATAAGAACAAAAAGAAAATCAGTATTAGAGCCTAATGGTAATGTTATTAAGGGAAACCCTTCTTTAACCTTGAACTTTGCTTTCCAGGACAAACCGACAAAAGTTATTTTTC
>NW_015151128.1:245242-248335 GCF_000732505.1 Cyprinodon variegatus
CTCTGCATAAGGCTTTTTACACTGAGCCTGATTCTGCTGGAGCTTTCCTTCTGTCAAAAGTGAGTTTTTTCTTCTCAGCTGTTGCTGCATGCAGACTTGGTTTTAGCGGTTGCTGTAGAGTCAATGACATAGTGCAGGCTATTATCTACTGTCGCCCTATGCTCATCCAATTAATGACGGATGCAATCAACTGGTTTTCCTTTGATATAAAACTTTACCTAATCAGACTGAATGATCTGATAAAACTTTCTTAGAAAAATGTTTAAGATGCTGTGAATTTGCAGCATACAAGAAAAAATGAATGGAAATTGTTTCTGGCAGCAGCATTACATCGTGTTTTTTTTTGTTTTTTTATTTTGTTTTTTATAGAAGAGTCTAGGAAGCTGAAGGGGGTAAATACAGTTGGATTCTACCAAGAATGGCTAAGTGCAAAGGCCAGCCATGCTTTTCCTTCCACTTCTAAATTATATATCACATAATGTGGATCTACAATGTAAATTCTAATATAAAAAATATATATATGGCTGTAATGTGACAAAACACTAAAAAGTTGACTAAGTATGAATTCTAATACAAAGTCCTGTATGTTGTATGCAATAAATGTTTTTTTAATTCTTTCATTTTGACAATTTACGATCTGGAAAATTGTCTTTTCCTAGAGTTAAAGGAGCAGGCGTGACCTTTATGAATGAATGCATTTATAGGCAATGTATATGCAAAAACTCCCTAATGACTCCAGGAACTAATTAAATAGTTATGCGATATGTATATCCCACATTTCTTTTTCGCTGAGCCTTCATTACATGACTGTCAAGATTTTAATTACAACAGGAGATTAAACTGATTTCCGGGTTATCAAATATTAATGCAGCCAGTGTGACCATTTGTCTTGGCTTTAATATTTTCTAATAATGGTTTAACTTGTGGAAGATACTTTTTAGATATGCTTTACTTAAAAAATAATGGTAAAAAGGTGAAGTCTCTATGTAAAGTTTTGAGTCATTTGACTAAGTTGAAGATACAGTATGTTAGGTATAAAAGCAGTAAAACAACAAACCTTCTATGGCTGGAGCATTGGGCTCCAGCCATAGAAGAAGTGTCTCATGACAATGAATAAAATAACAGTCAGTGTTATTGTTGCCCTGAAAGTGATACACAGGTGATCTGGTGCTTCCAGACAGGCACATAGAAAGCTTTGTTCACTTTTAGTCCTCCTTGCACCCAGGTCTGGGAAATTAGGGCTACTAAGAATGGCACACAGGTGCTAAATTTAGCAGGAGGAGTCAAGGTGTGAGGCTATTACTGAGGCAGGGAACTATAGAGGAGGGGAGGAGGGGGTTGGCAGCAAATTAACATGCAAAACATTAGCGAATGAATCATTAATTCAAAGGTGGAATTAAATCCATGCTAATTATCCATTGTAAGAAGCTTAATTTTTATTTTTCAAAGTTGTTTGTTTTATTTGCAAAAATAAGGGGTTCAATATCAGGGAGTGGCGGCCTAGTGGTTAGGGCATTGCACCCGGCTTCTAGAGGTTCTGAGTTCAAGCCCCACTCCCACAGACTGCCAGTCTGGGTCTCTGAGCAAAGACCCTTAACCCCACTCTGCTCCCCGGGCTCCACACAATGGCAGCCCACTTTTCCCCAAGGGGATGGGTTAAATGCAGAGGTGAATTTCTCCATAGTGAGATTAATAAGGTTCAATTATTACCATATCTGTTAAGGTACAGCTGTTTAAATATTCTTGTGCTGTGATGTTTTAAACAGGTAAGGAAAAAAAAAAAATCTTGAGCCTGAACTTTTTCGACACAGGCAAGAAACTGTGTCAAAAAAAAAGTGTCCAAAAAATACATGGACACAGTTTTGTCCATGGAAACAAAATTAATGATTAAGACTAAATTTGACTTTTAAAAATCCAATACCAAAAACGGCCATAAGATGCATAGATGCATATGTGCATCTATATCTACTACTTGCATGTACCACATTTCTTTTGATATCCAATTTTGCTGCTAAGCATTCCTAGAGCGCAGCGTGCAGAAGCAAGCACCTGACCATCTCGCCCAGTCTCCTCCAGCCATTCCCAGCGCCATTTATTTTTGAAAACCTTTATCTATGGTTGTGAAATCTTCCCCGGAGTTCATGAACTGCATTGTGCCCACTTCGTGCAATTCTGTTCTCTCTATTGTCCTTCTCTCTCAAACATTAAGTTTAATTATTTATTTTTATGAGTTTTTACACGTCTCTTCGTTGAATGGAGCCGTAAACGGCGCATGGTGACTTTCCGTGTAGAACTTCAGCTCTGAACCACAATCTATCTGGTGACCTGAGCAAGAAACGAGAGGAGGAGGTACACGCTTTCCTAAGACCCGACCCCTTCTTCTTCTGATTGGCTAATACTGTTAGCTTCAGAGCTCTCCTTTGCTACCATTGGCACACAAACGCAAGAGGGATTTCAATTGCCTTTTTTTTAAATGTATTTATTTACCGTCAATTTATTTTCGAGTGATTTTTTTTTTTTACCCACGAGTAATCGCTATGAGATGGGGGCCAGAATCCTTTAATCCATAAGGATTTCCATTTCTTAAGAAAATAAATAAAATAAAGGTTTCTGTTTGACCTGCCCTAGGCCTGTCTGACCTTTTCACCAGGAACAAATGACCTTATTTCCCAGAACCCAAAATAAAGTAAAGAAGGCATGAATGGGGCAAATAAACCCAACCGAGTTTTTCTTTTTTTTGGGTTATTCATTTTATGTTAAATAACATAAAATGAACTGAATAAAAGAATCCAATAAAGTGTCTGAAATGAACTGGGTTTAATCGGAAACTGAGCGAAATCAAAAGAAACTGTCTCAAATCAAAACAAGCAGAAGGGAACATTAAAAGCAGATGAAGTGAATTAAACTGAACTTTATTGAACTAATTTGACTTGAATGACACTAAAATGCACAAAAAATTTAATCAAACTGAATCAGATTTTCTCTGTGGTTTTTTTTTTTTTTATATATATTTTTGTCACCATTTCTAGCGATGCTGCCCTGGTTAGCTGTACATTATGGAATAAGTTGGAGCAAAAACAAACTAAATGTGAT
>NW_015151128.1:249472-251718 GCF_000732505.1 Cyprinodon variegatus
ATTGCAAGTACGGTATTTCCCCTACAGACCACCAGGGCGGCCGAGAAAACCTTTGTTCGACCTGAAATGACTCATTTAATCATCCAAAACGTTATGGAACACATTAATTAACTGAAAAATGTTGCATAGTATGCCTTTAAAGTTAATATGAAAAATATAAATTTTAAAAATCAAATTTTAAAAAATAAAATATGAAAAACTTTGAGAAAGAATCTAGAACTTTGAGGAAACAGTAAAGCTACCTCTAAAACCGTATTCAATTCAATTCAGTTTATTTATATAGCACCAATTCACATCATGTCACCTCAAGGCACTTTACAATTCACCAGATTATAGAGTCAAATTGATACAAAAGTTTTCTATCTAAGGAAAACCAGTTGATTGCATCGACTCATTGACTCAAATACAATCCCTCACACTAAGCATGCTTGTAGCGAAAGTGGAGAGGAAAAACTCCCTTTTAACAGTAAGAAACCTCCAGCAGAACCAGACTCAGTTTTAAGGTTAAAAAGTTTCAGTTGTCGTTTACATTTGCTTTAAATTTCTATTTTATAAATGTGATCTTTGCGATATTAAAGGCACAAAATTCACTTATACAAAATTGATACTTTACCTACAGAAAATCATAATTTTTTTTAATAGCGCGTGACTTTAATGCTTTGAATGTGGTGGGTTTGGCTGCTGATGATCGGCTCTGATAAATGATCAAATCCTGGGAAGCTTTTAGCGAGCAGCAAAGCTAAACAGCAGGTCTACTGAGGCACAGAGGGATGCTGGTGGAGGGAGGAAGCAGGGAAGCCAGAGGGAGGGAGGTGAAAGAGTGCTTAGCAGGATGCAGCTGGGGGCCGGCTGTGCTGAACGGGCAGCAGCCAGGCTGATGGATTACAGCGGCCCTCTCCTGGGTAAACGGACACCGCCACCCCTCCCCTTTCAACAACGTCTCAGCCTGTATCGTCATTGAAATGTCTCCAAAGATGGAGGTGAACAAGCAGCTGAGCCACTTAATCTGCGGGGCTACATTTCGCCCACAAGCAGCGGATTTAAGAGACCCCCGCATATGATCCTGTCTTAAACGTGTCGGGTTTCTTTTTTTCATTTGAAGCGGCTTGCCTACAAATGCTACTATCGTCTTTAAGCCAAGAGCCAGGCTGAAAAAACAAGACAATCCACTCGTTCATTGATTCAGTCAAGACTAATTGCCGGGAAAGGGGACATATTGTTTTCATACAGATCCCCTTGTTGTCATGAAGCGCAGCGACTCCTCTACCTCAGGCCTCAGCGTGTGGTTCGTCAGGTTATGACATCAGAGATCAGCGCTGCTTCTTGTCTCAGTTCGACAGATGAGTTCCAGGGGCCGCTCAGGGCCACTGAAGCCGCCTCAATGAGGACTGTGTTTAAAAGGTCACACTGCTTAGGAGTGTGTTAAATAAATAATAAGGACAGGGAAAGCAAGCAGTGCAAATGATGCCCATTCAACCATTAAACACACTTCCTCTCACAGCGTGGATGTTGAGCTGCCGTCCTCGTGTTTCTCAGGTACAAACTGAGCTCTCAGAAAAGCCCTTGACATTTTCTAAACTACTTCATCAAGCTTTGAAGCCTGGCAATCCCAGAGTCATGCCTCTGTCAGAACGTTTTCCTGTGTCGAGCTGCTGACACACTAACTACAGGAGCAGCAGCCGGAGCCTAACTCTGCAGAATCCTTTACTTTTATCAAGGAGCTTTAATTAAAAACTACACTATTCTGGAGGCAAATAAGCTGGTGAAAGAAATAGAAGGAAAGAGAAAACAATCAATGACATCATCTACCTAACAGCAAAAGTTTTGCCTTAAAGGTATTGCGTAGAATTTTCGCGAATTTTGTAAAAGATGCGCCCTCTCCACTTTAAAAAAATGCACATGCACAACCCTGAAGGTCTATCAAACAGGTGCAAGACCATAAAAGAGCCCATTTTCCCCCGTTGACGCTCTGTCTAAAAGTCGCTAAATCCCTGAATCACTATGTAGAGCGGGGACTATATAGAGGACTTTATAGTGAACTCAGTTAACTGACTATTCGAACAGATAATCACAGCCTTTTGCTCCGTTGGTCACATAACTCCTCCTCCACTGCGCCGTGCCTGCACCATCTTTGTTATTAGTCGCCCATGTCGGGTAGCGACAGCCTATGGCGACAGTGGGCCGCTGTGATAGTAATTCCCATAATGCTTTGCAAGGAGAGCTCTCCATGCAAAGCATTCTGGGAT
>NW_015151128.1:252810-255236 GCF_000732505.1 Cyprinodon variegatus
ATATATATATATATATATATATATATATATATATATATATATATATATATATATATATATATTTAACTTGACAAATTATGTTTAACACAGCTTCCCCCCAAAAGGTTGAAAATTTATAAAAAGGTATGCAGCTAAAAATTTAAATACTTTGCAATAGAAAAAGGTTTTGCTATCAAAATGAAATGTAGAACGGGATAAAAAATAGAAAACTACTTTTCATAATCCAGTTTTATGTTTTATTTAATTTTTTTTCCACAGCTGTACGTCTTATTTTTTCGACTGTGTTTCTCGGTGTGGGGAGGGTGGGGCCTTAGTACACAGGGGTGTGGAACCAGTTACACAGTGGTGACATTTTTTTTGTTCCAGTTTAGCTCCATATGAAAGTAATTTCATTGATTACCTTAGTCTCATGATTCTCTCTCTTCATGACAAGAAGCTACTTATTAGTACTAACTTCATGTCCTAAAAACATCAGTTCTACTCAGACAAAGCTTCTGATGGAATTCCTCTTATCCCGTCCCTCACCAGAGAAGGACTCCAGTTCATTCCAAAAAAACAAAAATCCACTGAAATTTATTTAAAGATTGAAGACGTTTCCCATCCAGGAATTTTCTTTAAATTCTAGACAAAAACAAGGCTTTGTAGGACTACTGTATAAAACCTAGAAATCAACGCTATTTCTGACATTTTCAAATGAAAAAGCTTCCTGGATGGGAAGCGAAACATCTTCAAACTTGGAAACAAAGCCCAGTAGATTGTTTTTTCTCTTAACTTTTTATTTTACTTTTTAGAAAGATTTTCTATGATTTTTTTCTGCAGATCTAGAGAACAATATTTGTTGAGTTGCTCAAAACTAGTCATAATGGATTGATTTCAATTAGTCCATATGAATTTCAATTCTTGCTACAGCTTCTAGGTTAGATATTGGTCCAATATTTGGTGACACTTCTATAAAACATGGTTCTACACTGATCCAAACATTACAGCTCTTGTAAATGTTGGATTATAACTGTTGAGATTATTGCAGGATAAAAAGGAGAGGAGACAAATATATTAAAGATTTTTTTGGTTGTTTTTAGTGAATTCCTGTAGTTTGTTACATTCCTTAGTTGTGACAAATGTGAAGAAGTTAAAGGTATTTTATTTACAGTAGCTTAAAAGGCAGAAGAAGACATGAGCAGAGCCTCCCTACGTTCTGCTCCTATTCTGAGAGATTCAATCAATAAAGAGCTTGGCCTGGCTCTGAGCGCTCGCTGTAGGAGTGATGGTGTTGACCCGTTGATTGCGTGTCCGCTGAATCACCTGGTCCACCGTGCCAAGCACTCAACAGATCCCTGAGCAGCACATCCAAAGACCTGAAAGAGGATATGCTGAGCGGCGGGAAGTAAAGGAGAAAAACAAGACGCGGGTCCCATTGTGTTACGGCAAAGCCTAAAGCTTTACGGAGGTCTCGCTCACCCTGAGGTCACGCGTCGCCCTCAGGCTTGTGGTTGCAAGGATTTTATATTTAATCATCCAAGTAGGAGCTTAACAAGGAGATCGCTTTGCCGTCTTTATTAAAGATATTGAATTACGGAGAGATTTTCATTTCTTTCCCTTCTTTCTTTATCCTTCCTCACAGGAGGCGATCAAGTAGCGGGCAAACCGATGGAAAATAATGACTTAGTGTTGCTGGACTGGCCTTGGGGCTGAGATTAAGAAAATGAAAAAGAGTTCACAGAGTTATTCATGCCTCTCTCCCGGTCTCATAATCGACCACACACCAGAGGGGATGACACTTCAGCTCCCAGCACCTGCGTCCTCCCGGCTCTGCCTCGACTCCAAACAGCATCAGGATGGAGAAAATTAAAGCTGTAACTGAAAGAGGCATGGGGGTGGCGGCGGTGGTGGGAGGGAACAGCTATAGCAGAGGTGCTCTGAACAAGTCTGAGCTCAATTGACTGACTACTTGAATGCTGAGTGCTCGTCCACAGAGGACGTTGAAGCATGTTGCTGCACAGAGCCTTTTGTTTTGACTGTCACGGACTTCAATGTGTTTTATTGGGATTTTATGCGATAGAAAAAAAAGAACAAGCCACTGCTGTGAAGTGGAAGCAAAGTGATTAGCAGTTTTTTCTTTTTTCTTTTTTTCTCACTAACAAACCTTAGAAAGGTCTGACATCCATTTCTGTTCAACACACCTCTAAATCAGGACTTTATAGAAGTGCTTTTTAAGTTAAGTTTTCATTATTTGCGTTCTTATTCCTTGCAAAATACATAAAGTTTATTGAGATCTGATGAATAGCACAAGTTGGAATTTATTGTCTTATTATACACGTTCTTTCAGATTAAACTTAATTTCATTTCATTTATTGTTTATTTGAAAGGGGACAGTGTACACTAATCAACATTAAATCCATATAAATATACCCGAGTTAGCTAAGGAG
>NW_015151128.1:256357-258588 GCF_000732505.1 Cyprinodon variegatus
GTTAGATTTAACATTAACCTTCAATTTCCTGAAAGGTTAAAGTCAAACAAAAAGTTCAGAATAATCAATGGATCATTATTTATACCTAAAACTAATCTGCATTCCCACTTATTGTTTCTGTTTTTTCTGACTGATGCACATTTTCATAGGTTTTTGTGTTGTTTAGGTAAGTCAGCACAGATAAAGGTAGCAGTGAGAGGAGAGGGGCGGCGTTCAGCGAAGAGCCTGCTTGGTGGATAAAAGATGACCCGCAGCCGGATGGACGAAGCATCGCCGCGGCACATGGCAACGGTTTCAAACGGGAAACAGTTCGACATGAAACGATCAAAGTGCGAAGATGGAAAAAACGGCAAAGGAGCAAAACGACCACCACCTGTGGTGACAGCAGGAGCAGCATCAGTTGATTTATGCAGGAACTGCTCCAGTTCTAATATGCAGGCAGGATGTGCAAGGTTTGCTACTCGGTGGTTTCAAATCTGTGCAACAACCTGAAATTTTGCCTTTAAGGAAGGTTCACTGAGCAACTAATACAACATGTTTCTCAGGCTGGTTGGACATAATGTGACAAAATGTAATTGTTTATTAGATCCTATAACTCACTACTCTAAAGGGAAGCTTATTTCTTTGGCTTAAGATACTTAGTCTTAGTCTTCTGTTGTTCATTTTCAGTTTTTTGCTTAATGTTTCTGCTTAGTTTCTTGATATCGTTGTATTTTTTAAAAATACATATTTTTATGGATTTTTGTTCCATTATTGCTTCAACCAAAGAACAGATTAAATTTAGATAGAAATTTGAAAAACGCACAAATCAGAAATGAAAGTTTGAAAAACATTTCAATTAAAAAAAAAAAGGTTTTGAGAGCAACTTTGCTGTTTTCTCTGATTTTGTTTGTACCATTTTTTTGTTACAAATTCATTTCTCTTACATTTTTTCAAATTGTGTTTTCCTGCTCACATTCCCCTCACTTCTGGGAGCGAGCTTTTCTCAGGAGGGATGAGCGAAGACACATTTCTATTGGTCTACAACGTTAACAACATTTTGATTGGTAACAGTGGGAATTAAGAGGAAGGGTTTGTATTGATCTCAAAGTAAAGTGTGTTTTCTGACTTGGACAGACTTTATTATCATTTTGTATAAACAGAGTGAATGCAAAAGGACATTTGCTCAGTACAGCTCTCAAGACATTTTAAATTTTTTATAAGTGCAGCCATGATAAAGGTAAGCAACAGTGATAATGTAAACATACGACTGTATATTAGTTACACTTACAATCTGGAAAAAACAATTTGAAAAGAATTTAATTCGTTCAATCTGAAAAGCAAAAATTGAAAAAGACATTGTGAGAATGTAAAATCTAAAAAAATTTGAAAAAAAAAATGTTTGAAATATTAAATTTGAGACACTAATATCTTTAAAAAATTATATATATATATATATATATATATATATATATATATATATATATATATATATATATATATATATATATATATAAAATTTAATAAAACAACAAAATTTACCTTAAAATCATGTTTTGATAAATGTGCTTTATTTAAAGCTTTATTTCTGGAACACTTTTTTCATTTAAAAAACATGTTCTGGGCTTGCAGAAATAATGGAACAAAATTTACTCCATATTTCAGTAAATATATAACAATCTTAATGTTTGACAATTCTAAATCAGAGATAAGGAGCATTAAAATGTGCTTTATTATTAAACAGGAACATTTGTTCAATTGGGTTTCATCACTCATGTCTCATAGCCATAATGGAAAACTGCAACTGGACCATCAATCACTTACTCTGTGTATTTCCATATCTTATGTCTGAGGAGTGCATGACTGATGGATCTCTGAATGCAGCAGTGTGTATTAGATTTTTTTAAGTGTATCAGAGTATTTAAAGAGAATTTTATTTAATAGAAAATAATAAATTACTTTAAAGTCGTAAGGAAACGACTGTTCAAAACGTTACATTTCCAAATTCTCCCGAGTGGTGCACGACTTTACACGAGTGAATAAAGTGAATGTGATTGGTCGATTATCAAGGGGGCAGGATTGTTGTGGTGGAAGGTTTGCAAGAAAGTTTGATTGTGGCCGGTTTATCGGAAGCATCTTGCTAACCAGTTAGCAACTTAGTGCTAGTAGGTTCCCAATGGGAAATTCCATTGGGACCAAGTAGCACTAAATTGGTGACTTAGAAACTCACTGTCAAGGAATGCTATGGACAG
>NW_015151128.1:258613-268725 GCF_000732505.1 Cyprinodon variegatus
CCCTAATAAAATCACAAGATTAAATTACAATACCAATTACATAAAAAAACATTATGGTTAAGAAATCAAATTCATGTAAAATGATTAAAAATTTATTGTAAAATTATCTAAATACACACAGAAAACCTTAGTGCCCACAAATTTGGCTCTCTGCAAGCCATTTTTTTTGCATTCTTTTTGAATGAAGAGAATGACAAAAAGTCTCTCATGGTTTCTGGCACTGTGTTCCAATGCTGAGATGCTCTTACGGAGAAGACAGCCTGACCAAAGGCTCTTTTTCTCCGGGGGATGATGTAGTCTTCCCTCACTGCCCCTCTGGTGACCCTGACCTCACTGGATCTGAACTGTACAAAGTCACATAGTGGAGCTGGTGCTAAACCATGTCTGATTTTATAAATTAAACAGATATTTTTGAACTTGGTTAGATTTAACATTAACCTTCAATTTCCTGAAAGGTTAAAGTCAAACAAAAAGTTCAGAATAATCAATGGATCATTATTTATACCTAAAACTAACCTGCATTCCCACTTAGTGTTTCTGTTTTTTCTTGACTGATGCACATTTTCACAGGTTTTTGTGTTGTTGAGGTAGGTCAGCACAGATAAAGGTAGCAGTGAGAGGAGAGGGGCGGCGTTCAGCGAAGAGCCGACTTGGTGGATAAAAGATGACTGGCAGCCGGATGGACGAAGCATCGCCGCGGCACATGGCAACGGTTTCAAACGGGAAACAGTTCGACATGAAACGATCAAAGTGCGAAGATGGAAAAAATGGCAAAGGAGCAAAACGACCACCACCTGTGGTGACAGCAGGAGCAGCATCAGTTGATTTATGCAGGAACTGCTCCAGTTCTAATATGCAGGCAGGATGTGCAAGGTTTGCTACTCGGTGGTTTCAAATCTGTGCAACAACCTGAAATTTTGCCTTTAAGGAAGGTTCACTGAGCAACTAATACAACATGTTTCTCAGGCTGGTTGGACATAATGTGACAAAATGTAATTGTTTGTTAGATCCTATAACTCACTACTCTAAAGGGAAGCTTATTTCTTTGGCTTAAGATACTTAGTCTTAGTCTTCAGTTGTTCATTTTCAGTTTTTTGCTTAATATTTCTGCTTAGTTTCTTGATATTATTGTAATTTTTTTAATACATATTTTTATGGATTTATTCCTGGCTTTTTGTTCCATCATTGCTTCAAGCAAAGAACAGATTAAATTTAGATGGAAATTTGAAAAACGCACAATTCAGAAATGAAACTTGCTGTTTTCTCTGATTTTGTTTGTACCATTTTTTTCCAAATTTATTTCTCATACATTTGTTCAAATTGTGTTTTCCTGCTCACATTCCCCTCACTTCTGGGGGCGGGCTTTTCTCTGAAGGGATGAGCGAAGATGCATTTCTATTGGTCTAGAACAGGGGTCGGCAACCCAAACTGCTCAATGAGCCATGTTGGACCAAAAAACCAAAAATTTAATCTGTCTGGAGCTGCAAAAATGTAAAAGTCTTATATATGCTTTGTATTGCAACACAGGCTCTAAGTGTTTTATCCCACTATAGAAAAGGACTTTGTGGGCTTAAATATATAATAAGCATTCATGATTAAACGTTTATCCTCGAGCAAATGTCATATAGCAGCATGAGGTGAGGGACGAGCAGTGAACGCTCCCATTGCGCGCTGCGTCACAACACGCCGCTTAACCGCCCTTCACCGCACGGTTTAAGTTTTGTTGTATTGATGAAATTATAGAAACAGGATAAAGGAATCTTTCTATGGTGGACGTGTTTCTGTTGGGAGGAGCTGATTGAGTCATGAGGAACCAAGCAGGAAGTGACATCCATCAGAGCAGAGCTCTCTAACCCTGAAATCCCATATCCTCCGTCATCAGCGTTCCTTGGTGTGATTTATATTTTTAGGATTTGGGGAAAAAATGGAAGAAAGTTCCCATGCCTGCATCAGAGCTCTACCTGTTTAATCTGTGAAAGGTTTTCCATGCTTGCAACAAAACTAGCAGTAGTATCAGAGTTTGTAGATGTAATCCTCTTCTTAAATCTACATTTGCTCTCCTCTAATTTATCCCGAAGTTCTGCATTTTTCTCTCCCTACCAGCTTGGTTGTTGGCTGCATATTTAGCTTGCCTTCCCTGGAAATGCCTTTCCAAATTTTTGCCAACCTCTCATTACCAAGCAAAAATGCAGGCAATCGTTCCGCATTGATAATAAAAGAAAATGATTGGGTCCATCCTTTGAATCCTCTTTTCTCATCAGCTATCTTCCTTTTTCCGCCTTTGGGATCCATGGTCCGAGACACTCCAGCAGCCTGGCACCGCGCCACGCTGGTTGCAAGTTATGACCACTGATCTCTATGGCTATGACGCAAATTATTGTTTAAATTTATTTATTATACAAATGTTTACAGCATTGGAAAACATTATTTTTTGTTTGACCTCCTGCACACCATATTAAAACAAAAGAAAAAAAAAAAACGATTTTCATACATTTTTCTAAAAGCTCCAGGGAGCCGCAAGGGGAATGCTAAAGAGCCGCATGCGGCTCCGGAGCCGCGGGTTGCCGACACCCTGTCTAGAACGTTAAAAACAACATTTTGATTGGTCAGAGTGGGAATCAAGAGGAAGGGTTTGTAAGGAAATGTTTTTGGACAAGCGGGGTCACAAGGGGTGCTGACATCTATCTCCAGCTGTCTACGGGCGAGAGGCAGGGTACACCCTGGACAAATCGCCAGTCCATGGCAATCACACCTAAGGAGAATCTAGAGAAGCCAATTAACCTAACAGTCATGTTTTTGGACTGGGGAAGGAAGCCGGAGTACCCAGAGAGAACCCACGCATGCTCAGGGAGAACATGCAAACTCAATGCAGAAAGACCCTGGGCCGGGACTTGAACCCAGAACCTTCTTGCTGCAAGGCAGCAGTGCCACCCACTGCCACTCTTAGCAGGCCAAATTTTCCTCTATTTTTTATTTTTTTTTTGTTTGTCTAAAATATTCAAAACTTTACATAAATTAAGGGAATCAGTCAGAAGTTGACAGCATGAAAGTTCAACAGATGTAAACAATGTACCTTAAACAAGGCGGGACGTCTCAGCTGGAGCAGTTTTTATAAGAGGCTTATTGTGGGAAATATAAAAGCAGAGCTTTGGTTTTCGAGAGCTTGTTTACATGCAGCACTGTACGCTGGCCTTCGACCAAACACCTCCTGCTCCATCCTGTCAGCCAGCAGACCCAGGGATATGTCGAGGTATTGCGTGGGCCGACCCGGTCTAAGATTGAGCTGCTCACCTACTCCCCCACACTACTCCTCTCCAGGATGCATCTGCAGCAAATAAACACTCCTGGTTTGTGCTGCGTTATGAGGAGGCATCCATTGTAGTTTTTGTTCCGCAAACATTTTTCAGAGGCAGAGTAACTCTGGAGGCGGACAGCCTGGTTACTCTGAATGTGTGGGAATAAGAAAACAACGTCTTTACCCAGAGGGGGTGACTGTAGCAAACTTTAATGGCGCTCAAAGGTTAGAAATAGAGATACGACAGCTGGATGCTTGCGAGACGAGAACATTAGCTTTATGAGAAAGTTTCCTTACTCCCGTCATTGTAAGAGTGCAGGAGGATATGAGCGATTATTAAAGCTCCCCTATTGAAAGACTGTGAGTGAATGAAAACACATTACTGAATGCTGATAAGACAGGTTTGCATGCAGTGTGAAGTAAGCAATGATGTGTGAGGTCACAGCTCCTCAAATTAAACCTCTTCCATCCAAAACACATCCAATAACGACTTGCTGTCAAGTAAGGAAAGCTGAAACTCACACATCCACGTTAGAGTGTCGTTTTAATCACAAAGAGCTCGGGATAAAATCCTGATCATCATGTTTATCTTCTTTAAAAGGCTGATCTTTAGGGAGGAAAGGGAAAACATGGCGATGGAAATGTTCTCACAAAGCGGACAGGATTCAGGTGGATGCTGTTATTTACACAACCTTCTGCACAGATTTGCCATTTAATCCATTTTTAATCGATTGCTACTTTCCTATGCTGAGCTACCTGCTGCAGCCCGGTGCTCAAAGTAAAAACTAAAACAACAGCAGAACATGAGGGTCTCAGCTGTGATTGGCAGCAGCGCAGTGGCATTTACAGCTACACAAACGCGGCAAGCAGTGCAGTCCGTGTGATATAGTTTAATCTGAAAAATTCACACGGAGTTTTGGGCGCTCAGACCTCAGCAAGAAACATAGTGCTGAATATTTTGCGGCACTCTTGTCTAATTTTTTTAATAGTGGGCCAACAGGAAAGGGGGTATGAGAGAGGTGGAGAGACATGCAGCAAAGGACCACAGGTTGGATTCGAACCCGGGTCGGCCGCGGCAAGGACTAAAGCCTCCATACACCACCTGAGCACCCCATAGCGCTAAATTTTGATAGATATGCTTGAACAGGATTAAAGAACAGGGCTGTTTCCCCCCCAGGCCTGAAACTGGTGATGGAGTGGAGATAGATGAAGTTGGTCAGTCTGTAGACTGCTGGTTAGCGAGACGGTCTGCTGAGCTTTATGGGGAGATCCAGAGCTGATACTAGAGCTGCATTCAGGGACCTGGAAGATGGAAGTCCAGCTTGATAAACAAGGTCGAGAGAACCTGTCCATGATGAGCAAGCATGAAGAGACGTTGGAGAGGAAAAACTCTTCTTTGGGAAGTAACCTCTGGCAGAACCAGGCTCAACGTGGCGGTCTTCTGCCGGACAGGTTGAAATGAGACGCGGAAAGCAGTAAAAGTCCGGGAGGAATGAAATTTGAAGAAGTCAAGTCAGCTTTTATTGTCACTTTCTTCATATGTACAAGACATACAAGGGAAATGAAATTACGTTTTCTCTCTAGAAATATACAAGACTGACATTTACAGACTGACATAAAGTGCGGGACATGACAGGTAACAGTGATAGACTGGTAACAAGAAGTTTTAGCTATGATGGAGGAGGGGCTGGAGGTGGGTGGAAACGGTGTCATCTGAGCAGGAGCAGACGAGATCGAGACCTATTAAGAAGAACTTTGGACGCTGATTGGCTTTCATGGAGGTGTGGCTCAAAGCTGATTGGCTGTGTCGAAGGCGAGTGATCAGTTTATTTAGTTGAACTTACGCCTCGGCTCCATTTCTGCAACGGAGCGGTCAGTTTCATGGAGGAGGCCAGCAACCGTACCGGTTTGATCCGCACCTCTGATATTATGGCTACGATCAAACTGCAGGCCTTGATGCTCAATTCCGATTTTTTTGTGAAATCCGATTTTTTTTGCGTTGCCGTTCCCATTTCCAAATATATGCTACCTGTATGTGATCTCCTGTGTGAACTGCAGTCGTACAACCTAAGTGTCCCGCATGCGCGGTAGAGGACGCAATGACGTCACAGGCCAGCGTGCTCTGTGTTTACGGAAGTAAACATGAATGGTAGCGCTGGGGAACATCTAGCGATCCTTCCCAAAAATAAAAACTCAACCTTTCCAATATGGTTAAACATTAATACTGCTCTCTGCATCATCGTCTGCCATGGTTGTTGTTTTTCCTGCCGCTTCTTCATAGCAAGATGCAGAATGGTGACCTTTGTGGAGTATTAATGACGTTCAGGTGGGATGAATGCGACCTGGCCGTTCAGACACAGGGCGCATTTGAAAAGATCAGATTCGTATCGGATTCAGGACCACATAGCCAAGTGACCTGGGTCAGATTGGAAAAAATCGGATCTGTGTTGTTCAGACAGCCATGAACAGATTAGATCAAGGTCTCATATGGGCCAAAAAATCGGATCAGGCTGCGGTGTGAACGTAGCCTTGGTGGCTGCTCGCTCATTAGACAAAAACAGACTACCAACAGTCTCTTCTGTCAATTTTTGATTCATTTTTATATTGTTTAACCTTTTAAATAGGGAAAACCATGATTTATTTCCATATGTGTTTATACCATAAAGCAGGCTTTTAACAAATGTCCATATTTAAAAAATGTGACAACACTTTAAAGAGATTCATTTGCACAGTGTGTTTAATTTAGGGGTAAACTGTCTTTAAAGCTCTCCCACACCAAGAGAAATAGTCAAATCTTTACCTTTGGGTGAGGATTTTTCAAAGACCATTTTTTAGACCATTTCATAGAAGTTTTTACATTTCTGACCAAGATAAACTAATAAAAAGTTCTTGACCTACCTAAAAAAGTAGATTAAACTTACCTAAAAGACATAGCAAGGTCAATATAACTTAGGTTGATGAGTATTGTCTCTGGCAAAAACCACAAGCTTGGAGATGTTTTATTTTCATTTTCAGTTTTCTCAAGACCTTGCTGGTCCAGAGTCCATCGGTTCCGTAACCTCTGGCAAAAAGTTCTTACTGGGATGCATGAATATGCATGTGTGGCGGCAAACCCACTGTAAGTGTATCACCTAAAGGGCTGCAGTGAGAAATATAACGTCTTTCTCATGTAATGTCTTTCTGGTTTTCCATTTATTGAGCATTTGTACAAAACTTAGAGCTAAATATTTGTTATAGGAAAAGTCCGGTCCGCAAGGAATAATTAATGGATCATTATTTATACTTAAAACTAATACGTTCTGTGATTTAATTAATTTAGCGTTAATCAGTAAAAAAATAAAAGCAATATTTTCGTTGTGATCACTGAGTCTGGGTAGCGGCCATTTTTGCCCAAAAATAGTAACACCTCCCTCCTGCCATCTTCCAGCAGTGATGTCACGGTGCGGTAAGCCTAGCGCCATTCTCCCCGCTTTACAATCAATCAATGGGAACTACTAGACACATCTGCAATCAACAACAATTATTGAAGATTTCCAGAGGACTTCACCATTGAAATTCACCAGAGCTATAGTGAAACTGACAATGCCCACGTGCATGGCAGCTGGATGTTGGAATACATCGGGTAAAAGGGAAAAAAAAAAAAAAAAAAGAGTTATTTCACCTTTCTGATTCCTGATCTTCCACGGACGGGTTGGTTGTTGGATTGCCAACTTGAAGAGTGAGGATTTGCCATCGAACTTCTGGCCAGAGAAAAAACACGTAATATGTAGCCAACATTTGGAAGAAGAATGTTTCCAAGATGACCTGGATAATAGCGCGTTGTGACAAACACCAGATACAGCACTGGGACTTGATCAACAGCCGATGACACTGTGACGTCACACATATTGGTAATATGACCTGACTTTTCCATTAAGACATGATAAACACTATTGATATTGATACTTTGGATCAATCTGTCCAACACTAATTTCAGTGTAAGTTAATTGAACAGTTTATAGAGTTCATGTGGCTGTACCCACATTTTAAGCGTTCTGTAGCCAAGCTGCTTTGTGGACATTTTGTCTAAGGTTCCTCAGGTTAGCTGAGGCCAAGCCTTGCAGCCGCAGTGTTGCCAACTCAGCGACTTTTCAGACCCCTCCAGCGACTATTTTTCAAAAAAGTGACTAGCGACAAATCTGGCGACTTTTTACGGTGTCACTGGCGGCTTACGTGAAAGCATGTATCGTTCCTACTCTTGTCCTCCAGTGGCAGCTGCTGCCGTGGGGCGCCTCCCCCATCCCAACCCCGTTCTCCCGCTCTCAGCAATGCAGTCAGAGCCGCAGGATGTTTACCCTCAGCGTCCAGACTGCAAATGAACCACGCGTGCGCCGGGATCGACGGTGCAAATTGATCACGCGGTGCCGCTCCGCCCTGACTTACATTCTATGCGGCAGCTAGCGGGATGTAAATGTAAAATGTTATTTGGTCTAATAACTGAATTTGATATATATTCTATATATTGTTTAGTAAAGTGAGTAAAACACTATATAATAGTGTTTTTACTCACTTTTTGTCTTTCTGTTACCACATTATTTCTCCCACAGCATCAATAACATGCACATCACTTCCTGTGGCAGATTATGCAAATTAGGCGATGACGTCATTTAGCGACTTCTAGCGACTTTTAGCAAAGCCAATAGCTACTTTCCTTACTGAGGAGTTGGCAACACTGTGCAGCTGCTTCTCCTGCATACAGCATAGAAAACTAAAATCAATGGGTGTCTAACTGTCCCATCTAAGGGCTCTCAAAAGAATTTCTCCATTTAAAAATTTTTTTTATAATGAATCCAGGTAACGGAAAAGAAATGCAGCTTGAAATGACAAAAAAAAAACCCACACAAGAAGTAGCTGACGGCCTCAGACTACAAAGACTTACTTTCATGGATGTACTGCATGTGGTTATGTGCACTTCAGATACCATCACTGGGTTTCTGACGTTGCCTGGATACGGTAGCTCCAGGCTGGCATCGCTTATTTAAACACAGAGGTTAACTCTCTAACTTGGACAACTTGGCTCAGTCAAAAGAAGAGTATTTTTCTCTTTATTTGTAGCAGGCTTACATAATTTGCTTTATTGCGGACATCCATTTGTGCTCACACTCCATCATAACAATAGTGGCTCTCCAGCCCTTCCTTTTTGACAAATGTCATAAGAGTCGCCTGCAGAGATTCTCAGGTTCGACAGCATTGTTCAGGTGTTTAAAAATGCTCGATTGCAATGTTTTGTTTTCCAAAATGCACCAGGAATGCAAATTTTTTTTTTGTTTTTCGGATGAAATTCAAGGCAGAAAAAAGTCGGGTGTGAGAGACCTATTTGTCCATGCCTCAGCATCTGGACCGGCCCTGGCAACAGAGAGGCAGCAGCATTTGCAGCACGACACAAGACCTCCATCTCCCAGAGGCTGTAGCTGCAGCCAGCCTGTCAGGAAGATGAAAATATGCCTAGCTTCATTTAGTGCTGTGGGGATCCTGTGGAGAAAGGGGGCAGGTAGAGCTAATGGACTACTCCGGGACGCAGCGGGTCTGTCGACTCAGCAACGCCGCCGGCTGTCTCTGCAGCTCGCACCATTTTTATGACAATCTCTCAGAAGCAAACAGCGGGCGTAGCGGGGCAGAGGAGCCATCGCCTCAGTGGTCAGGTTTTGCTGGATTTACTGTAAACAAATCAATTTTCAGTGGATTTCATTTTAGTACAAACCAGTGATGCTATGCATGGAGTTTTCTTTTTTTATTCTTTTTTTCGCTGTTCTTGCTGCAAGTATTACAAATGGGCAGTTTTTCACTTTCAATTCTTAGTCTGTGTGTAAAATGTTTTTTATACGTAAATCTAGGAGAGGGAACTTGTCGTTACTATGGGGTGAATTTTGTTTCAATATCTTGCACAAAATATGTCTTGTAAATGGAAATGTAAAAAAAAAAATAAAATTCAGTAAGAAAATTTTGAAAAACGCTTTAATTCAAAAAAGAAAATTGAGAGTTTTTCTGTTTCCTTAAATGTTCTTTTTTCCAATCATTTTATTTGTTTCAAATTTTCCTTTTTTCGATTAGGATATTCCAAATTTCCATTCTTTTCAAACACACATTTTCCAGATTACAGTATATTCTCTCCTCTTCCAGAGGCGGGATTTCCTCTGGAATGAGGAGAAAAGACGCATTTCTATTGGTCTGCTGGACGTTAGTCAGAAGCGAGTGTTTGTACTGAGCTTTAAGGAAAGAGTGGAGACAATGGGATCTATGAAAGGCAATTTTACAGAATACCATGTGTAAAAAAACATCTGAAAAACAGAAATTTGAAAAAAAAATTGAAAGGAAAACATTTAATAAAAAATAAACTCTAAAAACCCTCTTGAAGTCTCATTTCTAGAATGCATATTTTCAACTTCAATTTAAAAACTGTATTCATTGCTTGCAAAAACAATGGAAAAAAAATCTCCCCATAGGGACCAAGCTGATCTAAATGACTTCAGACTTTATGCTCATGTTTAGTTCATAATGGTCCATGTGGGGTTCACTTTTCTTTCTCTTAGCGTTCGCTTGTTTTGTAATCACACATCTCCCCCTCTAAGCAGAAGCTGATCCATCATGAGCCGTCAGCCTGGCAGCCTCGTTCTGCAGATTGACAGAGAGGAAATTAAACTGCCACTTGTAACATGTAAAGCATATTGTGCTGTATGTTGTTTGCTACTGGCACTCAGATGCAGTCATGCAACCCTGCAAAAAAACTATCTAGAAATAAGTAAAAATGTCTAAATTTAAGTGAATTTACCCTTATTTT
>NW_015151128.1:271058-273075 GCF_000732505.1 Cyprinodon variegatus
ACCCTGAACATTTAGAGGATGTTTGGCTCAACCTGCTGCTGTGAAGCTGGATTCTCCACCATGAACAGAATCAAAAATAAAATATGGATCCAGGCTCAAAATGAGCTCCTTGATATGTGCTTTGGAATGGCTTTGTTTCCATTCAGACCCAGGTTTAAAGCCTTGCAGGGCAGCATAAAGCCCACTGCTCTCATTAAGCCAGAAAAAAGAAAGAAAATGTTCAGTTCAGGTGTTTCATAAAATATGAGAATTAGGAAATTGTCTATATACAAAACTGAACGATTATTGTTCTCTACTTCAAAAAACACTTTAGATTTTAAAATGTAAATTTTAAAAAGGAAAACTGGTTAGGGCACACGACCCATATATGGAGGCCTTACAGTAGTTATTGACACTGGCGACCAGGGTCTGAATCCGGCCTGTCTCTCCCTCTGCCTCATTCCCCCTTTCCTATCAGCCTATTGTCCATAAAAACAAGCCACTAGTGCCGTAAAATCTCACAAAAATAAAATATATATATGTCTTAAGTAACAGGTTATAATTAAAAATGTCTTTGGACCTTTACTGGTTGTTGATTTTCTTAATTCGGACCCTGTTGATTATTAATTGGCTACCGCTGCCATATTTAATTTGCCTTATAGGCTACACAGCTGAAATAACAGCATCCCATAAAAAACACCAGGTAAGACATTCCCATAAAGGCATCCATCCTCCCTGTGTCCTTTATCATCAGAGATGTAGCTTTGTGTACATTGTCTGATGGTAATCTCTGACAGCGCCGTCAATGTCAGACCCGGCGCCGTGAGACGTGCAGGCAAATAAGCTGTGAAAACGAGCTAAACAAAGGAGTGTGAAAGGGGGACGTGTGCTTTTTGAGGGCGACTGTTCTCCTTACAGCGCACTGAAGACACGGTTCTGTGTAATCCGAAAGTGAGAAGCCATCCTCACGCGGCGTAATGCCTCGCCGCATGGCCACCCATGGCGCATCATTAAAGAATACAGGAAGGCAGCTGTCCGTCGCGGTCATCAGGTTCATCCAGCTCAGATCTAACCAGAAAAAGCGAACACGGTGCTTCAATGGTTTACCTCAACCAGCACAAAAAAAAAGGAAAGCATCTGGACGGCGCCCAGATAGCAGAGCTGAGTGTGACTGCAGGAGAGCTGGCAGGCAAAACCCTCCATTAAATGATGGCTGTGAAAGCCGGAGTGTGAAGCTCAGACACGACAACTGTGGGCAGGTGATAATAGGATGAAATCTCAGCAGCGAAAGGTCATGGGCATGTTTCATGTTGTTAACTGTGCAGCTGCATCACTAACAATCTTGTTTTTTTACTGGCAGATCTAAAAGTATACAAAAAAAAAACATATGCAACACCTTTTTTTAGCCTCTTAAAGACAATCTAAAGCTGTGGAAACTAATCAGAAATATCAAAACAAATCATTAGAGGTTCCTGGCTTCCTAGAAACTCTGCACAACTGAAACAGTTTTAGCTCCGCCCAGGCAGCAATAAAGCATCACGTCCGTCTCTTTAAGGATGTCTCACTAAGACCAGGCTGGGAATGGGAACGATTTTCGGCCCTGGCATTTTTCTATCTACACTTATGGACAGTCAAATGCGTGCGTCTCAAATGGGAAACACAATACCAATACATATTGTGGATTAACCCATCTATCGACAACCATCACCAAGATTTCTATAATGCAATTTTACTTGCTTTGCATATCAGCACGGATGCAAGTGACTTCAGCAAGGTTGCCTGATGTCACCGACTCACGTTTTCCTCCCCAAAAAATTCTCACGGCTTAGATATATGAAATCTCGCCCAATTTGAACCAAAGTCTATTGATCTCTTAGGCCATAAATCTAAAGAAAAAAATTTTTTTTACCCAGAGACGGCCATCCTAAACTGCCAGATTGGGAAACATCTAGGGCTGCAACTAACGATTATTTAAAAAATCGATGAATCGGCCGATTATTTTTTCGATGAATCGGACAAAAAATATTTTTTATATTAA
>NW_015151128.1:273780-276237 GCF_000732505.1 Cyprinodon variegatus
TTTTAGACTTTAGAAACTCAGAAGCTGATCAAATATCGGGTTAAATATCGGTGGGGTGGCCGACGTCCGATATTCAGTTTTAAGGCCGATACAGGGGGCCGATTATATCGTGCATCCCTAATACCAATATACATTGTGGATTAACCGATCTATCTTCAAGCATCACACGTCGACAACCATCACCAAGATTTCTGTAATGCGGTTTTATTTGCTTTGATTATAAACACGGATGCAACAGTGACTTCAAAAAGGTTACCAGATGTCACTGACTCACGTTTTCCTCCCCAAAAAATTCTCACGGCTTGGATATATGAAATCTCGCCTAATTTGAACCAAAGTCTATTGATCTCTTAGGCCATAAATCTAAAGAAAAAATTTTTTTTACCCAGAGACGGCCATCCTAAACTGCCAGATTGGGAAACATCCCAACCTGGCAACAAAGCACGTAAGACGGGAAACGTTAGCCTTTAGATGCAAAACCCCATCATGCACCGCAACATATTTTTGGAAAATATTCAAACATAAATTCACCAAATATAAGACGAACATTGTATTTGGTTTAAAGAAAACATTTTAGTTTAATTATATTTTAGTTTGTTTGTTAGTTTGCAAGGATTTTACAGTTTGAAGAAATAGAAAATGACACCATATGCCAACCGTCAAAAGGATGTGCATGACAAGGAAGGGCTATATATAGTGCATGCATCATTTGGGTAGTTAACGTTGTATTATTTATTGAGCTCCTTGAGTTATTTACTGTCACAGGTAGGAGCTTCTTCCGGAGAGTAAGAGTTGGGGCCGGTATGATTTAAGGAGGGCCGGCCCTCACATGCGGAAATTAGGACCGGCCCAGCGGGCAAATGCCCGCTATCACAGATTACCAGTCCGAGTCTGACTAAGATCCATGCTGGATGGGATTGCCTGGGGCAACCTAAAGAGCAACTTGGTTTTAAAATAAAAATAAACTCAAGAATCTGTCTTGCAAAAGTGTTAAAGATGTTATTAGAGAAGTAAGGCGTTTCTCTCTAAATTGACAGGGAGGCCGATGGATCCATCAGTTGCTTAAAAAGCGAATCCTTTGGCGCTCCTGCAGATGAAAGAACATGTGCTTCAGGAAAAAGGAGGAAATCCTCTGTGTGTGGAGAAAAAAAAAGGTTTAATTCAGGCGGGCGTAATTGTTTCAGCCGCAATCGACCTCCATCAGCCAATTAAACGGAGAAAAGATTAAGGACGCTACAGAGAATATTTTAATTATCACTTCCTTAGAAGGCCATTTTGATGATAGATTGATTAAACCTGAACAGCTCTAAGGGACAATTGTTCAGTTTTTTGGGTGTTTTTAAGCTTTTGATCAGGTTTTTCTCTCTAGCTTTTTACGTATGGAGGGAAATTTGTTCCATTATTGCAGAAAAAACATATTTTGTAAATTAAAATATCAGAAAACTGTCACCTAGAAATAAAACTTAATTAAACAAAAAAAAGAGCTTAAGAATAACTTTACAGTTTATCAGATTTTATTCATTTTTTCTAGAATTTTCAGATGTTATTTCCTTAAACATTTTTTTTACAGATTTGACATTTGCACCTTTTTTTTAATCTCCCGTTTACAGATTAAGTTTTACTAATTTCATTCTTTTCTAGATCAAACTCTCTTTGCTGGAGCCCAATAGAGAAATAATGGCTCTTGATGCACAGTCTTCAGGAATGAGTTCTAAAGACTTACCATAATTTTCGGACTATAAGTTGCGACTTTTTCCCCATTTTTCGACCTTGCGGCTTATAAAATAATGCAGCTTATTTATGGACTTTTACAGCTAACGGCCACTAGGGTAATATCTAAATCTATGGATTTTACCATCCACCATGTTGACGTCACATTTGCTTCAACACACAAGTACAGTAGCCGCGCGCGCAGGGAATACGGAGGTCCTCTGGAAGCAGACCTCTACCACGAGTGGTACGAGACAGAACGACAGTGAGAAAGACGGACATTGCGAGCGCAAGACAGTTTGTGTGTAAACATAAAAAACCTGCGGCTTATAGTCCGGTGCAGCTTGTATATGTACAAATCATGCAATTTAGCTTCTGCGGCTTATATTCAGGTGCGGCTAATAGTCCGAAAATTACGGTAGAAATTCTTTTTTAATCCATTCCTACTGATAATCCTAAATGACTTTGTTTTCCGTATGTTTAGATAAGGTCTTGATCTTTTACAGCTGTTGTGGTTTTCTTCATATTGTTAAGACTGTTTCTATGAAAGAGTTCATTTTTATTATTATTCTGCATGTTTGTTTAATTGAAGTCAAAGGCACACAGTGTAACTTTTGGCCTCTAGGGGCACTAGACCTGTAACCGCCTATATTTTGCTTCTACTAATCTACTAATCAAAGATAATAATTGTTAGGATAATTTTCATTGATGATGTTTGAGTTTATTACATCTTAATATTAGCTGCCT
>NW_015151128.1:276267-289848 GCF_000732505.1 Cyprinodon variegatus
TATCACAGATTACCAGTCCGAGTCTGACTAAGACCCATGCTGGATGGGATTGCCTGGGGCAACCTAAAGAGCAACTTGGTTTTAAAATAAAAATAAACTCAAGAATCTGTCTTGCAAAAGTGTTAAAGATGTTATTAGAGAAGTAAGGCGTTTCTCTCTAAATTGACAGGGAGGCCGATGGATCCATCAGTTGCTTAAAAAGCGAATCCTTTGGCGCTCCTGCAGATGAAAGAACATGTGCTTCAGGAAAAAGGAGGAAATCCTCTGTGTGTGGAGAAAAAAAAAGGTTTAATTCAGGCGGGCGTAATTGTTTCAGCCGCAATCGACCTCCATCAGCCAATTAAACGGAGAAAAGATTAAGGACGCTACAGAGAATATTTTAATTATCACTTCCTTAGAAGGCCATTTTGATGATAGATTGATTAAACCTGAACAGCTCTAAGGGACAATTGTTCAGTTTTTTGGGTGTTTTTAAGCTTTATATCAGGTTTTTCTCTCTAGCTTTTTACGTATGGAGTGAAATTTGTTCCATTATTGCAGAACAAACATATTTTGTAAATTAAAATATCAGAAAACTGTCACCTAGAAATAAAACATAATTAAACAAAAAAAAGAGCTTAAGAATAATTTTACTTTTTTATTCATTTTTTCTAGAATTTTCAGATGTTATTTCTTTAAACATTTTTTTTACAGATTAGACATTTGCACCTTTTTTTTAATCTCCCGTTTACAGATTAAGTTTTACTAATTTCATTCTTTTCTAGATCAAACTCTCTTTGCTGGAGCCCAATACAGAAATAATTGGCTCTTGATGCACAGTCTTCAGGAATGAGTTCTAAAGACTTACCATAATTTTCGGACTATAAGCCGTGACTTTTTCCCCATTTTTCGACCTTGTGGCTTATATAACAATGCGGCTTATTTATGGACTTTTACAGCTAACGGCCACTAGGGTAATACCTAAATCTATGGATTTTACCACCATGTTGACGTCACATTTGCTTCAAAACACAAGTACGGTAGCCGCACGCGCAGCGAATACGGAGGTCCTCTGGAAGCAGACTTCTACCATGAGTGGTACGAGACAGAACAACAGCGAGAAAGACGGACATTGCGAGCGCAAGACAGTTTGTGTAAACATAAAAAACCTGCAGCTCATAGTCCGGTCCGGCTTGTATATGTACAAATCATGCAATTTAGCTTATATTCAGGTGCGCTTTATAGTCCAAAAATTACAGTAGAAATTATTTTTTAATCCATTCCTACTGATAATCCTAAATGACCTAAATTCCGTATCTTTAGATAAGGTCTTGATCTTTACATCTTTTACAGCTGTTGTGGTTTACTTCATATTGTTAAGACTGTTTCTATGAAAGAGTTCATTTTTATTATTATTCTGCATGTTTGTTTAATTGAAGTCAAAGGCACACAGTGTAACTTTTGGCCTCTAGGGGCACTAGACCTGTAACCGCCTATATTTTGCTTCTACTAATCTACTAATCAAAGATAATAATTGTTAGGATAATTTTCATTGATGATGTTTGAGTTTATTACATCTTAATATTAGCTGCCTTTTGAGTATCAAATAATAAATTATGTTTTCCAGAATAGTTTTTCTAATCAAGACAGTTCCTCTGTTCGGATACAGAGTTAATAATAATATTTGGGAATGGAATGAGAGCAACGTCCTTCAGCTAAGAACAAAGCGTAATATATATTGATAAGGCTGGAGCCATGGATGTCTACTCATCTGCTAACAAGTATGATGTAATGATGTGATGATGTGGCAGACTGTTTAAAATGCCTTTTTATTAGTTGTTATCTGGGCCACATCCTGAGAATGGAGCCCAGAGGTGAGCAGCTGCCTTCTGTAACTCTAAGCAATTTCTCTGATCTGAGTAAGATTACAATTTCTATCAGAATCTGTTGTCATGTCTCCTGGTTATTTAAAGAGTTTGTCCCGAGTGATCTCTTTTCAGGAAGAAGAACCGGAGAGATAGAGTGTCAAGGTGCATACACAGAGCATTTCTTTAAGATAATAAAGATAAATAAGTGCATACTAGGTGCAAAGTGTTAAATTACCAGTCTAATAATAAGGTTGAGAAAAGAGAATCGGTTTTACATCAACAAAAAAACTCCTTTCCATGATCGACTCGTTTTTTCCTCGCACATGATCCCTTTCCCATTTTCTCTTTTTAGCCTCAGAAGGTTTAAACTTTTTCCTTGCCTCAGCCGTGACCAGTAGTGGAGCCGGCAGAAAAATACAAGAGCAAAAGCCTCTTATATAGCCTACTGATGATAGGAGCCTTTGGCCGTAAAGCGATACGTTCTTCCAGGTCACATGATCTGGCCAATGACGGTCAGTCTTCTCCTAACTTCCATAGTCGGTATTTGAAGAGGGGAGCCCAGCTTGTAGCATTGGCAGAGTGTTGTGTGAAAAAACGTTTTCAACTGTTTAGTCCAGTTAAATAAAGAAGATCGATTTACTCAGTCGGCACTTTATTTACTTTGCAAAGTAAAGGAGAACAAGACATTCACATTCACAGCATGATGGTCTGCCGAGTTCTAACCTTAGACAAAGTTGTTCCCTTACTTTTAAGGCAAAACAATAACAGACACTTTGGTTAAACAGTTACATTGAAAAAGTATGTGGTTTTGTTATGGGAAAAAGGTATTTCTTGTCTATAACCATCTTCCACTCAGACATGTTGTGGCCTTGCAAGTGAGACAAACTAGCTGAGAAAAAAACATTTTTAGAGANGTACGAAATACTGTGCATAACTTTTCGTACGATTTCATACGAACTGATAATGAGAATATGTTGAAATATTTGGGAATGGAATGAGAGCAACGTCCTTCAGCTAAGAACAAAGTGTAATATATATTGATAAGGCTTGAGCCATGATGTCTGCTCATCTGCTAACAGGTATGATGTAATGATGTGATGATGTGGCAGACTGGAGATGTATAAAATGCCTTTTTATTAGTTGTTATCTGGGCCACATCCTGAAAGGTGACCCCAGAGGTGAGCAGCTACCTTCCGTACATTCTAAGCAACTTCTCTGATCTGAGTAAGATTACAATTTCTATCAAAATCTGTTCTCATGTCTCCTGGTTATTTAATACATATAAGTTATGAAGTGTTATTTAAAGAGTTTGTCCCGAGTGATCTCTTTTCAGGAAAAAGAACCGGAGAGATAGAGTATCAAGGTGCATACACAGAGCATTTCTTTAAGATAATAAAGATAAATAAGTGCATACTAGGTGCAAAGTGTTAAATTACCAGTCTAATACTAAGGTTGAGAAAAGAGAATCGGTTTTACAATAACGAAAAAACTCCTTTCCATGATCGACTCGTTTTTTTCTCGCACATGATCCCTTTCCCATTTTCTCTTTTTAGCCTCAGAAGGTTTATACTTTTTTCTTGCCTCAGCCGTGACCAGTAGTGGAGCAGGCGGAAAAATACGAGAGCAAAAGCCTCTTATATAGCCTACTGATGATAGGAGCCTTTGGCCGTAAAGCGATATGTTCTTCCAGGTCACATGATCTGGCCAATGACGGTCAGTCTTCTCCTAACTTCCATAGTCGGTGTTTGAAGAGGGGAGTCCAGCTTGTAGCATTGGCAGAGTGTAGTGTGAAAAAACGTTTTCAACTGTTTAGTCCAATTAAATAAAGAAGATCGATCGATTTACTCAGTCGGCACTTTATTTACTTTGCAAAGTAAAGGAGAACAAGACATTCACATTCACAGCATGATGGTTTCCGAGTTCTAACCTTAGACAAAGTTGTTCCCTTACTTTTAAGGCAAAACAATAACAGACACTTTGGTTAAACAGTTACCTTGAAAAGGTATGTGGTTTTGTTATGGGAAAAAGGTATGTCTTGTCTATGACCATCTTCCACTCAGACATTTTGTGGCCTTGCAAGTGAGACAAACTAGCTGAGAAAAAAACATTTTTAGAGAATACTCAGCATACATCTTTTTTCTACCTACTCCCCTTCTCCAGTCTGATTTGAACTCCTCCTTCAGGCCATTCAAAATATATTTATAAAAATCTAAGTCCCCAAACTGACTGATGCAGACCGACCACGTCGTCTCTGTTTATGAAGGTTATTTTGCAACAACAGTTCTGGACGGTTTGGAGCAAAAATGAGATTGTTAGAGGTATTTGATGTGCAACTTTTAGAACAGAATTTGTGTACTTGTACTTAGAATTTGAACAGGTGTAAAAAAAAATGTTGCACTTTTTTTTCCTACAGATTCAAAACTTAAACTTCTAATTTACACGTGATGCACAAATAGTTTTGAAACAAAAATAACCTTCATATCAGTGCAGCACGTGGAAGTGAGAGCACTATGCATGCTTTTTTTTTGTCTTGTCAAACACATAAAATGTCTTATTATCCTACTTCTACATACATTTTCTTCTTTCTGCTGCTCTCAGCTTCTGTTCTTGGTCCCAGCAGACATCCTCAACCGCTCTGCTCCGAGGAGAGACAACCAGACGTTCACATCTCATTAATTATGTCTCAGTTGGAATATCAGTCCGGAGCTTCCAGCCATTTGACTAAGGCAGATGTAATGAAACCCTGCGCACCGAAGCCGAACCACAGGGAGAAAGGACGGTTGGTAGGGAGGGGGATGTCTGGTTGGTAGGACCTAAAGTTTGGGTTATTGCTTTTATTAAAAATAGATGAAATTATTTTTCTTCTATTATTGTTTCTAGCAAAGAACAAGTGTTGTAAATGGAAAAAAAAAAGGATAAAACAATTGAAATTTGGAAGAAAAAAAAAGGTTTTTTGAATGCAAATTTGACATCACAATTAGAAATAAAACTTTAAATACCTGGATAAAAAATAAAAAAGGTTTATATGGTAACTTTGATGTTTTCCGTGCAATGGAATCTGAGAAAAATGTATTTCTAACGTTATAAATCTTTTTCACACTTAATTTATCTATATATTATATTTCAAATTTCAATTTTGTCCAATTGTTTTTTTTGTTTAAATTTCTCTTTTTCAGATTGAATTTTGCTGCTTTCTTGGATTTTAACAACCTCCCTCTCTTAACTTCTGGGGAGGGGCTTTCCGCTGGACTGAGGAGTTAAGATTTTTATTATAAATGGGATCCGGGAATTGCAATTTGAAATTTGTTTTTCTTTTCTTTCCTGTTATTTTCTGTATTTTCTAAAACTCAACCTGGAAATGACGAAAGAAAATATCATGCAAATATAGAACCAGTAAAAACAAAAAAAGAAAATGTAAAATCTCTAAAATAAATTTAAAAAAAGGGAAAAGTAAAGTATAAAAAAAAAAAAGAAAAATATATAAAATATATAATGGCACATTTACTCTCAAACAGCTTTTTTTACAAGTAAATATTCCCGTATTTAATTTTTTAAAATTGCCATTTACATAATGGTTTCTTTACTTTGAACAAAATTAACTCTATAGAAAAAAATTATCTTGATTTTAAAATCTCTGTAAGGAACTGTATCAATAAAAGCATGACCTAAACTTGGGAGGTGACTTCTAAGATGGCAAATACTTAAATCAGCTGAACTGCAAAAAATGAAAACAGAAGTATAAAATATCAGCTGGTGAAGAAACCAGAGAAGAGATGTCATCAAGTAAAAAAAAAATCCTAAATGCAAAGCAATAAGAAGGTTATGGTCAATTAGATGTATAAAGTAACAGCGATGACATTCGACTTGTCACAGAAGGAGAGGACTCGTCCCACTGGGACGGAGGGACGGATGAAGTTGAGACCCACTACCCCGGCCACATCTGCCAGCAGAGAATACAATGTTTTTGCCTTTGTGCAAATTGAAGAAACATAACCATAAATTTGCAAGCGGCGGATCGATACCGCCCAGGAGCGGCCGAGTCCTGAGAAACATATCTGAGGGAAACCATTCGATAACTCCAGTCAGAGACGGCGACACGACCTGCGATTAATCCTTCCAAAGCAGCCAGCGGCCGATGTGAACAATCCCCAGACGTTTAAGTGACAGATTCTACCATTAAAGCTTGCACAGACGTTAATACCCGGTAATCAGACTGATTCCTTAGAGTATAATTGGTGAAATCACTGCTGTTTATCATATGTTTTCGATTACAGTGGTAAATTAAAAAAAAACAACAAAGCAGCCAATTCATTTCTCTAACATCATTCTGTTCACAAGGAAATATATTCAGCAATTCATCTTGTATTCCTCACATGACAGCTCATTGATCGCCTGAGCTGAATACCCGACACTCCCTTCCTATGAAGATGGTGAGCGCCTTCTTTTCACAGCTCTCCGTTTTTGCATGTAATAATGTTCCAGTAATTGTGAACTTAAACTATTCTTAGTTAGAAACAAAGGGAGTGCTGCTCACTTTCCTTTAATGCCAAGGACAGGCTTTATTATTACACTTAATAGTAATGTTCCCATTATGCACAGCAACATCTCCAGAGACGAACCTCAAATATGGAACTACTCAGTCATGACCACAGGAACCAATGTCGAAATGAAATGGGTCATACGATACTTTAAATAAATATGATAATGAGGCAGACACAACTGATGGCTTCGGGGGTGGGGGGGTTGTTCTGTGTTATATGAAGAGAAAGGTAAGTGGAGTGGAACTGGATGGTACGATTTTACCAGATGCAAAGTTAGGAGGAAGTTTACTGAAATGTTTTTGGGCTAAATGTAGACTAAAGACCAAACCGGACAAAGACCCATGTTCATTTATTGGTTTAATTCTGTTCTCTGATGCATTATTGTACTAAAGCTATTGATGTCACAGTCTTGGTGCTGTTTAAAGCTGGGCCTAAACTGTACCATTTTTTCAGTCTTTGCATACAGCTGGTATGACGAAACCGCAGGATTTCGTCATACACACAGTTTGAGTTCACAGCTCATGATGCATGTGTGACACCTGAGTAAAGTTGGCCCTCAAATCAGACAAAATTAGTTTCAAATGTTTTTGCTACGTTTGTGCTAACGTGTGTCTAATTTGAAGAAGGTGGCGGGGCTGGTTGACCTTTGATGACCTCTAGAAACATTTCTTTATATCTTTAAAATGGTAGCGGCACAAACGAAAATTTTTGCTGCACAAACGTTTGACACCAATTTTGTCTGCTTTGAAGAAGGTCGGGGGGCCAACTTCACTCAGGTATGTGCGATCCAACGCTCTGATGCGATCTACTAGCCTCGTGAGACCATCCTGATCTCGCGAGCTTTCAAGGTTTCAATCGCAGATCAGTCTGGAGACTCTCCGTTAAAGAAAATTTGGAGCCGTTCACCAAACGAACGTCCAATCAGCGTTGGCTTTGAGGCGGGTTGAGGTGTGACGCAACGAGAAGCGCGACAGTTCAGTCTAAAGAACATGGCGGCTTCAGCCGATGAAACTAGCGTTAGCGTGGCTATCGAGCAAGTTTTATCGGAATTACAGAGTATTTCTTCACTGAAAGAAGAGCAAAACACTGCTCTGGAGGCTTTTCTCAGAGGAAAAGATGTTTTTGCTCTCCTCCCGACTGGTTTCGGCAAGAGTTTGATCTATCAATTGGCTCCTCTTCGTTGTCGCTCTGGTACGTCATATGCTTCATTGATCTGATTGGTTTATTTGGCTCGTCTATCACCAACATAGGCCAATCAGCTAACCAGTATTTTCCCCCCTTCCAAAAATTACTTCAACGGAAGGTTTCCAGATGGATATGTGGATCAAATCCATCTGGCGGAGTCAGGTTAGCGATCTACCTGCTCACACTGTACATCTAAGAACTAAAACAGACTCAGTTCCGCAGTGAGATGGAGCTGCTCTGACTCGTCTATCAGGAAGCCACACCAGTACAAGAGGAATATGAAGCTGCAATTTTGCTAATTGCAATTTTGTGCCAACAGCCCTAAAAAGAAAAGGCGGCAACGTATTTGGACAAAGACAAGGCTGAGCAAACGTCGCTACAACAGTCTGTCAATTTTAAAGAAAGAACTCGCATTCACTCGCACCTCCGCCATGCTTCTGTGTTTTCGTCTGAGAGGAAGAAGAAGAAAAAAGGATCCTTGTTTGCGCATGTCTACTGAGGGACTTGCCGACGACGGTCGACTGAAAATAAAACATGTTTGATTTTCTCCCGACCTCACGATTCCTGATCGGGAGGTGAAAGGCTGATTGGCCCTCGTCACCCCCTGTACAACACACAACTCACGATCAGGCTGAAAGTCGGGCCGAGTGGAAAATTCTCGCACGACTAGAAAGTTGCCGTGGAAAAGGGCAAAAAAATCGCACAATGCAAGCCCAGCTTTAGTTTTCTTCTGAGCTTTAGTTTCACTTTGTTCAATGTTTCTCTGTTTTATAGTTTAATTGGTTTAATTCTTATTTTGTGGTGTTTTTGGATGTATTTGAGTTCTTAGATATTTCTTGATTGCCCTCTGTTGACCTCTTGTGTTGGTTTCATTTTCCCTAGCTCCCTTCTAGAATCCTCTGTTCACACCTGCTCCCAATCAGCTCATTAGTCCTGTCATTGTTCAGTCTCCCATATATACTCTCCCTGTGCAGTTCCTCAGTGCTGGTTCCTCGTATTTTTCCTGGCTCCTCATGCATGTTTTTCCCTGATGTCTCCACTTGAGGTTCTGTTTTTTTCTGTACTTTATGCATTATGTTGGATTTTTGGATTCCTGCCTCATTTGCCTGCGAGTCTACATCAAAACTACAAGACTCAACTCTGCCTCCTTGTCTCTGCATTTTGGTCCTCAAAACCTCAACCAATCCCTGACAGGTACGCTTAATTTGATGTATTTTATTTGGGTTTTATGTATAGCAAATAACAAAAAAAGTAAATATCAGTGACAAAATACGTTGACTTTAAAAGCAAAGCTGTAAGAAGTCTGATTTAAAGTTGTCAAGAGCCAAGGAGAGAACTTGGATGGGTAGTGGCAGCATCATGCTGTGTGATCACATGGACCAGGAAGGGGAAAACAGTTCAAAGTCATTGAGAAGATGGTAGAGAAGAACGTGGTAGAGGCTATAATATAATCGTCAAAATTACATTGACATTAGGTGGATATGATGACTTTTAATGTGTGTAGCGACCACAGAAGCTGTGTTTTTAGAACCCGTTTACACGAAGGTAAAACATAGATATTTCCCTGCTGTTTGGCCGCTCGTTTACACCAAAACCAAGTTTTTAAACGCAGAAAACAATTATTCTAAAATCTCTGGAGATTTCTGATAACACCAGTTATGCGCTGCCATGTCAAAATGCAGAAAATACACGAGAAAAACCACTTCTTCGTTCACAATGAGGTACTTATTATCTTTGGTCTGAAACAAAACAGTAAAATAAAAAGAGTTTGAATTTTATCAGGACAGAATGTCAAGTTGCAGGACAGAAGGACCCAGTATTCCAGACTGTGGGACAATTCAAAGCATAACACTGCCCATCACTGGAAACTCTGGGTTGTCAGTTCAGTCCATCTCCATAGAACTATCAGGGCTGCCAACTAGATGTTGGCGAGCGCCACCAAGAGTGTCCCTGATTCTGCAGTCCCGGTGGGCATCCGATCAGAACAGGAAAAGGCTGGTTCAGGGTTCCATGAGTCCACAGAGCTCAGGCAGAATGTTTAGATGGCAACAGGGCACGCTCAGAGGTTGAGAGGCAGAACAGGTCTGGATAACAGGAACACTACAAAAGCTAAAACCACCCTCTTCACTGAGCCAGAAAATAAACAGGTACACTCAGTGGTTGAGAGGCAGAATAGGTCTGGATAACAGGAACACTACAAAACGGCAAATACACTCTCTCCACTGAGCCAGTGCACTCTAAGTGGATGTATAAAAAATCTCTCTCATCACTGGCCTCCGAGAATGAGAAAATAAACTAGAGCCTCAGCTACAATCTCAACCTCAATAATCTGGCCCCGATAGCTGGGACTAAACTGTATATATAGAAGCAGTAGCAAGTGGATTAGATGAGTGGTAATTGGAAACTGGGCAGAGTTAAGCAGGTGAATGAAATTAGCTATTAGGCCAACCAAGAGCCAAGATCATGACATAGATTAAATAAAATAACAGAGAGAGCTTTCAGCTGATGAAGGTAAACTAAACCAAATATTGAGAATCTGGAAACTGTTTCTCTCTAAGATGACAAAACAGAAGGACTTTATTCTTTTAAAGATCCGGATCAAATGGTATAGGATCAAGAATCAACATTTTTTTTTACCTTTAATCGAACAGAATTGCTGATCCAAAACAGCAGGAAAGGCCTGATTATATGGGAATAACAGAACATTTCAACAGGGGTTTATATTCTAACAGGAGTGGCACTTCTTCGAATAATAAGCAGCATCTGTTAAAACGGAAGAGGGGGGTCTGCAGAGGGTCCCGCTGCTTCCAGTAACAACCACCTGAAAGGAACACGAGGTGGAAGAGAGACATCACATAAAGGACTTTAAGCCTGACGTTGAAGAGAGTGCTGAGAGGAGCAGAAGCCGGGTGGCTCATCGGAGTTAGACTCTTCCCTCTCAGTGGGGGTTACAATTATTTCTCGGTGGGCGAGCTGTGGAGCTCAGTGGGGGTGATGCAACTCCGACAGTCAAATCTATGACACATATATTCCAATGCGTTCAGCATGGATTCTTCAGCCTCAAAAGGTAAAACATATAAAACATGTTCCTTAAGAGGGAAGCAGTGAGATTCAACTTTTCAAACATTTCTTACATGATACAGACTCTGATTTAATAAATGGCCCTTTTGTTTTTCTTTAGCCGTCTCCAGGCTTTAGTGATACACCAAGTTGCGACTAAGAATGGATCAGGATCTGATGATGCATCAACGTTGTTTCCCAGCGCCTGACAGGATAGGAGAAATGAAAGAGTCAAAAGAAACTTTCCACTTTTTTAAAGATTGTTCCTTTTTTTTATTCTAGAATGTATACATTTTATTCTCTAACTATTTTTGGGACCTCTATTCAAGTGCTATGTACTTAATTTTTCTCATGTAGCGTCCTTTAAGTCTTGCCACAGAAAGGTGCTGTAGAAATAACTTCACTCCTGTATGAATCTGGACTCCATTGGATCATCTCTGGCTTAAAACAGTCACCACTTCATAGTCAGAAATGAACCAATTTCACATTGACTAGACCTTTATTTCTACAGATTATCATATTTATGATGCTTTGTTTTCTAAAAGATAAGTCCTAAAAAAGCCCTAAAACAGCCTGAGTCCCACTACACAATGCATAAACCTCAGTAGGTTTGTAAGAAGAACACAATTCTGTCAAATTTTCTTTAGACTTTATTGGTATTTGTTAAAAATACAGCCCAATGGATTTTAAATGTTTAAAAAAATAAAGACATACATCCATGTAATTATCTTTATATGAGGCTTAAGCCTCCAGCCACCAGGTGGAAGGGCACTATGCAGGGGCCTATTATTCTGCAGCTGATCAGCACCAAGACCTCCTTGTCAGGACTCCAGTCTGTGTGTTTGTTTTTGTGTTTGTCTTCCTTCCACCAACAGGAGGCGCCTGGTTCCGGTCCTCCTCCTCACACACCTGCTGACGGTTACCTCATTAACGGAGTGCTCTTAAGCTGCTGATTGCCACTACCTCAATGCCAGAGTGTTTGCCAGTTATTGATACTCTAGCTAAGCTGAGTTTTTTGCTGAGTAAGACTGAATTCTTGTCTCCCTGATTTTTAACTTTGTTTTTGTTTTTTTGTTTTTTGTCATCCTGCAAACTGGACCTTTTCGGACCTCCACTCCCAGGAGGGATCAACTGAGCCTTAAACTGAGCCAAGGATTAAAACAGGAGGTTTGGATCCAGTCTCCTTTAGAGGACGTTGAAATTACACAATCAGCGTCTCTGTTCACCAACACCGTCCGAGTTCCGCCCTCCACCGAGTCAGACAAACTCTGGAAAACCAACACACAGATTGGAGTCAAGGATCCTTCACTTCTCTGGAAACGTGAGTCAACAACCAGATCCTCTTCTTCAAGTCTACAAATCAAATTTCCCACTGAACCTGAACTCATAGTCTGTCTTCCCCTCACCTTCCAGTTCCGGCTGAGCAGAGTTTAGAGAAACTCTGCACCGAGCTTAACATCTTCAATAAAACCTGTTAAACTTTTAATCTGTGTCTCTCTGTTTGCTTTCACTGCATGTGGGTCCAAGCCTTAGATAAAATCATGACACTCCTGAGGTTTTAACAAGCTGTATTATCATTAAAATCACCATATATACTGATTTTAATGTATCAGGATGTATTGGATAAATCATTTAGTTGCTCATGGTTCTCCCCTTGTATCTAATTTATAAATTATTTTGGCAAACTTCAGAAAAAACAATCATCTTTCACCAGTGGCGGCTGGTGGAGTTTTCCCAAAAAAACAATCAAACATATACTTAATTATTACACAATTATATTAATATGAATGCCAACAACAAAAAAACACTTTATAAAAACAAAACATAATTTCATGAACAGCTTTACATTTGTAGATAAATGTTGCCCTTCTGAGGTTTTGTGAAGGTAAATCTGTGTTTTGCATCGTCCAATATTGTGTCACAAACCTAAAAAATAATGCACTAGTTTAATAAAGGGGAAGCTATTAGTCAGCTTTATATTTTTATATATATTCTGAGAATGCATTCATTTAAGAGCATCTATGCAAATTAACAAACATCTAGGAGAAGTTCACTATATTATTTTCCATTTGAATCCCAGACTGTTCATTCTTTGCCTTTTATAAAAAGTTCTTTAAATCAGTCCTACCTGCTTTCATCCATGCTGGTTCACATCCTAATGGTTGAAAAAGGAGGCAGGGAATGCAGAATAAAGTGTAAGCTTTTCTGAATGCAGTTATCCAAGTCTTCGTGCTTTTTTCTCTCTAGTTTTATGTAATTATTGTAGAGAAGCTTAAATCTTTCTGCTTTTCTAAAGCAAAACCAGGTGGGGATTACTATCCCTTTTTTCAAGGTAAAAAGGCAGCTGTTTATCAGAAATGCAGCGTGTAGCGCCTGTTGTACTTTTAAAGCATTTAGTCTGATGGCAGAACAGCAACATGTGGGGAAGGGGCAGTGCTGTGTTGGATCGGGCTCCATGAAAAAAAAACTGATCATTCTGATACTTTCTCTTGCATCATGTTATCTTACGTAACAAGGAGTTAAATTGTGATGAAATTTTGCTAAACATTTAAGCTGGCTTTGATTTATTTTAAGCCTTGACATACATAAAAAACTGAAAATTCAAAGGTTTAATTATGATGAGAGGATTAGTGAATATTTCATGAAGCATTGTGATTAAATAACCATTCCTGATGGGTATAATTTCCCCTCAGGGTCAATAGAGTTTTTTTTTTATGGAATTGATTTAAACCAGAGTGCCACAAAGTTTGATTTTAAATAAATGCTTTCCCTAACAGAGGCTCCAGCTGCAGTGCTGAATAAATTACAGTCTATTTTTTCCAACAAAGCTTCGAAGGCTTCTTGTTCATTGGTCCTTTCTCATTCTGAAAGCAGTCCATAAAGCAGGTGCTAAAAGTATGGAGGATAAAAAGTGCCAAAATTTAATAAATAAATAAATAAATAAATAA
>NW_015151128.1:290240-291009 GCF_000732505.1 Cyprinodon variegatus
TATTTATTTAATTCCACATTTAATTAATTATTGACACATTTAATTATTTATTTAATGCTGTATTTATTTATTTAATTTTGGCACTTTTTATCCTCCATATAAAAGTAGTCATGTTGCAGGTGATCCAAAAACTTTCTGTGCAAAAGTTTAGATATATAAACCAGTTAGCTGCCCCCATTAAAAGGAGCAGACTACATGTTCTAAAGTCTTATTAGTGGCTGTAAAAGACAGATCAGGTTCTTAGCCATGTAGGTGGAGATTAGAAAAAATAATAATAATGAAATCAAATAAGGAATAAAATATGATGCACAGAACATAGAAGCTCAAAGTGCTGTGAAAACAAGTTACAAATATAAACGTGTTAAAGTTGTCTTTGTCTGCTGATTGACACCCTCCCCTCCTCATCACTGCCCTACGCAGTTAAATGTTAAAGAAGTTACATTTCATTCATCATTTGTCCAGACATAACTCCCTTCCTTCTTCTGACAAGAATCGGATTAATGATTAATAGGAACCGGAACCTGAAAAAGGAGCCCGAATCAGAACCTTTCAAATATAAACAATCTCGTCCTAGATCATAATCTTACATGCTTTCTTGGTGCGAGGGATTGCTGAAGAGTCAATGACAAAATGAAAGCTCATCCAGGAGGAGCAAGTCATTGACTGGATCCAATCAAATGGTTTTTCTTAAAGCAAAAGTCCGCTCATATTCAGGATTCCAACTTCTGAAAGTACTTTAAAGATGAAATTATTACAAACTGTTCAATAA
>NW_015151128.1:293000-294873 GCF_000732505.1 Cyprinodon variegatus
GGCAAAATGTCTCTTTTAGCTTCTTAATTCAAGAATAAATGCACTTATTTAAAGAAAAAAAATGGCTTATCTAGATTTAGATTTTTTTCCAATGCAAATTTCCAAACATCCAATCATTGATCAGCTCCAGCTGAACTAAAGATAACATAAAAAAAAGGCTCTCTTACACTTGATCAACAAGTCTGAACGTAAAGATTTTTTTATATGGGGAAGATTTGCAGAAGATAATGAATCTATGATCTGAGCCCGGCTCTGAATTCCTCTCCGTCCACTAAATCACTTTTCAGAGCTGTACAGTGGATAACAATGATGAAGAGCACTAAGCAGGTGCCATAAATCCTCCTTTGTCTCCACGGATGTGTATGAATGGAAGTTGGTCAAATAACGCAGACGAGAGGCGGTGGCCTAATAGGAAGAATGCAGCGCGGGCCTCTTTGTTTGTGTTTAGCTTTGTGAATCAATGCCCTCTCCCTCATTGATTCTGAATGGGATGCTCCTCCAGCATGCAGGTGTTTCATTTATGCTACAAGGTTACATGCACTCTGCTCAATGCTTCCCAACTGCTCTGGCTTTTTTTCCGCCTCAGCAGTGGACTCAAAATAATACTGTGGTATTTTAGCCCTCTTCAGTGCCCTTCAAACATCAGATATGACTGTCACGCCATACGTGTATAACCCAGCTTCCCCAGACAAAGGAAGAAAGAAGAAAAAACTGTCTCCAATTCCTGGCCCTGAAATGCAATCCAGTCTTCGTCGTGTCTCGCTCTTATCAGCTTCTCCAGGATGAGGAGCTGTCAATACAACAACCACAGAGAAAGAAAACCAGCCCCTTACTGCTTGTATCAACGCCCCACATCTTCACACAGAACCAGTACCGGTCGGATGGCAATTAAAAACCTCCCGATCCCTCTGAGGAGGGGGTGGGCCAAACACGAACCACAGATCTATAAACTTGATTTCTATCCGTTCACCTCTTCCAGCCTCCCATCGACACGCCGGCTCCCGGGGAGGTCGGCTGTGTGGACTGCAGGCTCGCTGTAATTACACTCGTCTTTGTTGGAGAGGCATTAAATATGACAGAGAGGAATTGAGCTGTGATGTCTGTGATCCAGACGCTAACGAAGGAGCTGCAAACAGCTGCAGACGCCACATCTAAATGGAGGGCGTTTGGTTCCATTACTGTTGCAGCAAAGGATGACTTTTAGAAATGGAAAAAAACATTCAATATATTAAACTTCTAAAAATGAGTAAACATTTCTTAAAATAAGTGTATTTACTCTTAATTTGAGTAGGAAAATAAGATGATCTGCCAGTGGAATTAGCGTTTTTACCCTTAAAATAAGAAAATTAGATATTATGCACTTGAGATAAGAGCAGTTGTTTTGTCTTATTTTAAATGTAAATTGTCTTATCCTACTGGCAAAGTGTCTCATACCTGCTCAATTCAAGAAAAATGCACTTATTTTAAGAAAAAAAAGTCTTACTTAGATATACATTTTTTGCAGTGTATGATGAGATATTAGGGCCAGGTTAGAGATTTTATTTATTTATTTTTTTATTTTGAGAATAAATTGGTAACATTATGAGAAAAAAGTTGCAATATTACGAGAATAAAGTCGTAAGGTTACGAAAATTTCTATTGGTTTGCATGGGTTACAATAAATAGATATTGTATATACTATGAGTATGATTCTAATAATCTATATCGCATATTTTATTTGGATCAGTGTAAATAATATATGCTCTCTACCTGCAAAAAATCTAAATCTTGGTAAGTCATTTTTTTCTTAAAATAAGTGCATTTGTTCTTGAATTCAGGAGATAAAAGAGACATTTTGCCAATGGAAAAAGAACATTTTAGCTTTAAAATAAGA
>NW_015151128.1:296405-297835 GCF_000732505.1 Cyprinodon variegatus
TTCCTTTTCTATAAATATTCTCCTTTTCAGAAAAAAACTGGAACTCAGCTTCTGTTCAACAAAGTCTCCCTTTAAGTCTCTTTAAAAAAAGACCAGCCCACACAGCTTATTTTTTATTATAAAGCCGTATTTCTAAACTATAATAAATTTGTGTTTTTCCAGTTTTGTTGAATGAAACAGTCTGCTGCCTTCACTAAAACAGAGCACAGTTTCTGCAGATAGACTTTTTTTCCTGTCCTTAGAGCTTTTATTGCTCTTAGGTTGAAATATAGTTATGTACTGCTTGTCAAGTATGAACCATGTTGACCCGGCTGATCTTCAGAGACCTGCTCAGTACCAGAGCTGAACCAGCTGAGGCAGTATTATTTTGGCTTCTTAAACATCCATGCATCCATCTTCTCCCACTTCTCCATCCGGGTCGCTGCTAACTGTCTCTGGCGATCTATGAGAAGAGGCGCGGTTAACCACGGGCAGGTTGCAATACGGTATATATCGCGATACTTTGGTTTTTAGAATAAATGGGGTTTAGTTTCAAAGCTCACGCCACCAAACCTTTCAGCTCCTTTAAAATAGATGGCCGTCCTGTCTAGCTAGTGATCAAACTGTCTTGCAGCCTGTTTGATTGTTTGTGAAGGGGGCTGCCCAGCTCCGCTCTAGAGATGTGAACAGAGGCATCTGCCTCTCTGAGTCCCTGCAGATGTGTCCATGCCTATTAATACCTGCCTCTCACTCTTTGCCAGTATGAGATTCGTTCTAGTAATTGCGAGCAGCGCCTGTCTTCCTGTGTCGCCCTGGCTTCACTGCATTCTCATCGGCTTCTGACTCTGGTCACATCCTGCACTGCCTGTCACCAGTCTGCTCTACCTCCCTCCAGCCTACTTAAAGCCAGTCATCAGCCTGTTCAGCCATCATGTGCTGCTCAACACCTGATTCCAGCCTGTTGAATAACAATAATAATAACGAATTTTATTTGTAACGCACTTTACATTTGAATTCAAATCTCAAAGTGCTACAGTTCACAAAGGTTAAAAGACCACAACATTAAAAACAGAGTAAAAGACAATCATTAAAATCAATACGTTTGAAGGCATACGTAGCCTATTTAAAAAAAAAAGTCATTTTTATGTTTAAAACCAGCCGGTGACAGGCTGAACCGGCTGGTTTAGCTGTCTACTGTCTTTTTAAGCTTGCTACCGTCTGCCTGCCAACTGTTCCAGTTCATTATTACAAAGTTACAATTAACCTTAAATGGATAATTATCTATACCTAAAACTAATATTTTCATAGTGATTTAATGAATTTAGAGTTAATCAGTAAAATTATTTTAAAAAACTGTAATTTTCATGGTGATCACTGAGTCTGGGAGCGGCCATTTTTGCCCAATTATAGTAACCCCTTCCTCCTGCCATCTTCCAGCAGTGACGTCACGG
>NW_015151128.1:299490-301399 GCF_000732505.1 Cyprinodon variegatus
TTTGACAAACATGGATGCCTCCAGTAAAGCACATTCAAATGAAGATTACTCTCGATTAAAAACACTGATCATTTATTGAACAGTTTGTAATAATTTCATATTTAAAGTACTGAATATTACGTGACTTTTGCTTTAAGCACAGAAACATCTCATAACATAAACTTCAGATGGTACAAAATCTGATGGATAATAAGGAAATACTGCATTTAATTCACTGACACTTCTTCTTATGTAGCTCAGGTAAAAGGATTTATGCAGAATTGTAATAGAGATATTATTTTTATAAGTAAAAATAAATCTAAATACATTCTAATCAGCATTATTTTCACCTATCATGCTAACAGCTCCATGCTGGTTTTGTCTGTTTTCACTCTGACTTCATTAATTTAGTCTCAAGCAACACATCCAACCTGACAAATTAGCCAAAAACTGATGCAGCTCTCCAGCTTGGAGAGAAAGGAAAGAATAGTGACAAATATTTACTATTTGTTACTATTCTAGTTTCTGCAGTTTGCGTAAAGACTTCTTTACAGAACCATCAGGAATGGTCCTCTGTAGACAAACACTTTACACTGCAAAAACATGAAAAATCAAGGTAACTTTTTCTTAAAATTAGTGCATTTTTTTCTTGAAGATAGAAGGAAAGTGAGACACTTTGCCAATGAAACAATTTACCTTTAAAATAAGAAAAAAAATAATTGCATTGTCTTGTTTCAAGTGCATATCATCTAATTATCTTATTAAAAATGTAAAAATACTCATTCCATTGTAAAATCGTCTGATTTACCTACTTAACTTAACCCTTTAAAGCCCGATCCAAGAAAAAAAACAAAATAGAAAATAACTTTTTTGGGGGTTTGAATTCCTTATTTGCCCTTTTAACAAAATATGTAAAAAGAAAAAAACAGAAATACATTTTGANTTTGAATTCCTTATTTGCCCTTTTAACAAAATATGTAAAAAGAAAAAAACAGAAATACATTTTGATAATAATAATTTATTACTATGCGATAAGTCAAGATTATTTTGTACAATAGGATTTTGAGCAAAGTTTTTACCATTAAATTATGCAAAGGGTATCAGATGCAAAATATTTCAGAAACGATACATTTGGCATTATAGGGTTAAGAATACACTTACACTTAATTTAAGAATTTTTTACTTCTTTCTAGATTGTGTTTTCCAGTGCAATGGAATAAAGGAATTTCTGAACGTTATACTCAGAAACTATCAAAGTAGTCCTCTGATACAGAAAACATGCGGCTCCTTTCACTCGAAACAGATCTCTGTCTTCTGAAAGCACTGAATACTGTAAAAAGGGCATCCAGATTGAATAACTGCCTGTATTTACTACTGTGGTCATCCAGAAATTTGAGGATGACACTGAGATGCTTTGTTAGATGCTTCTCATAGATTTTTTCTTTCTTTTTCCTAAAGCTTTCAGATCTAGTTTGATAGGTTTTCTCCATCTGAGGGCTTAAAGTTCAGAAACACTCCTGTTTGGCCCATCTTTCTAAGGTCTTTGCAAATATTTTTCAATTTATTTGGGTTGAAGGATAGCGAACGGCCATGACCGAACCTTCACCTCACCACATTTTTTGGGCAAATTGCATCTTTTGGGCTGTTAGGGTGCTAAAACCTGCGTAGAGCATTTTTCTTACTTTCCTTTTTAGAACACCAAAGACGTGGTGAAAAGAAAGTCTCAGATTTCATCTAATGCCTTTTGGACATCAGTTGATCTTCTGCTCCCCAGAAAATCTGCAGAATAAATCCCTTTAGAAATGCTGTTGCCAAGGAATATATCAGAAAGCTCTGAAACGCTGAATGGGGTGAAGGGATGTTTATGCAGCTTTCCTCTAATTTGAATTGGAAGAAAAAGTATCCAGTATCATCTTCTTACCAACCTGTA
>NW_015151128.1:304687-306994 GCF_000732505.1 Cyprinodon variegatus
TGCATATTATCTAATTATCTTATTTTAAAAGTAAAAATACTCATTCCATTGGCAAATAATCTAATTTACCTACTCAAATTAAGGGTAAATACACTTAATTTAAGAAATTTGTACTTATTTCTAGCTCGTTTTTGCAGTGTACCATGAATGTCAATATATGCTCTTGTGCATTTAGTATGAATACTTTGTGCCAAGAAATAGAATTTAAAGGCCACACATCAATGAAATCTCACCATTCTGCCATTAATATGTGATCAATGTAACTGTTATACTGTTATGTTGGTTTTATTTTTTAAGACTTGGAAGAAAAAGGCAGATTTTCCTGTAACTAGTTGAAATATATTACATCTGGATTGATGTTTTATCTGTTGTTGGTTGTTTTTTTAGTTTGTGCCCCAAACAGAAACCACAGTGAGATGTCTGCTGGCAAACAAACTGTTCCTTTTAACTAATGGTTTGTATAATTAAAACCCCCATGACTCTTACTTTTTTCTTGAAGCTTCACTTTCCTGACAGCGTGCCAGAAAAAAAGTCCCTTTGTTTCGTGTTGCTCTATGTACTTATTTAAAAACAAGAATAACAACATCTTCAGCAGACTAATGATGGCTTCTGTATAGCGACAGGATTTTAACAGGCTGAAGAACAGAGATCCGACTTCCAGGTCGAGCTATAACAAGCCTCTCATTGAGCGAAAATCCTAGGTCAACATCTAACAAGGCGCTCGGCCGAACGACGAGGCGAAGGAGCCATAACCGATACGGCAGCTGGCATATTTTCAGATTTCATTACCGAGGAGAGAGTGGATAATGGGGCTTGTTACGCGACCCCGTGTTTATGGTTTCACCCGTAGACCTAATGAATGTTTTAACAGCCAGCTGGAACCACACCAGGATGTTGACGGGAAAACAAAACGTGCAGCGTGTTTGCTAATAATCCTGAGCCTCATAGGCGACTTTTAACGATGCTTTTGGCAGGAGAAAAAAAAAAAAGGAATCAAGAGGGAGACGTCCTGCAGAAGAACAAAACAAGGCTTTAATAGCGAGAGAGGAGGAAACCGAGCGAACGGAGTAACAAGGGGGGGTTCTCTTAGCTCTGTTGTTAAATGAGCATCCAACTCTCCTCCTCCCTGCTCCAAAAACCTAGAAAATGTCCTTAACTTTTACTCACTGATACCCCAGCGCCCTCGCTTATTAAACATTCATGGCCGACGTCACCCAAGCCCCGTCTCTCCCTCTATCTAGCTCTGTTTTCAAAAGGTGAGCGGGACATTTAATACTCAGCCCAGCAGAGAAGATTAAAGCTGTTAACAGGCGCTGATGAAAGAATGATGACATTCAGGAACATTTCGCCTCGTCTCCTTACATACAAATAATACTTCAAGCAAATATGGAGGAAAAGGGAAAAGATTTGGCACCCGTTATACTCCGCTAATAACAGGGACTGAATATCAAAGCAGATTGAATTCAATAAGGTATAAAACAAATGAAGTGACATGATAGTTTGTTTTTTTTATTTTATTACAGTGAAATCCAGAAAGAAAATCCTGCGGCAACACAAACGTCCGAGTCAAATTCCTACCAAAAGGTTGTGATCTCATTTTATCCTGCTACGTTCAGCTAGCGACTGATTTTCGAGTCCTCAAACCCTGAAGTATTTTAAGCTGAGGTTGGAAGATGCTGATACTAAATACTGAATATGCTTTCATCACAACTGTTCGCTTGCAGCTCTGCTTTTATGGCCGTCCACCTGAAGTGACAGATCATTAATCAGAGAGCCAACCGAGAGCTTAATAGTAGCTCTCCAGAGGCTGCAGAGACACAGGACAACTGTTAGTGCAACTAAAGAGCAGGAACAGTGTTTATATAGTGGTTCCGGTACTCTGCTGTGGGGAAACTTTCCTTTATTTACCCTCCAATGCCACTGGACCTGCAATCATAAATGTTTTATCAGTGTTTAGCAGCATTTCTTCCTCATATCAGCTCCATCCATCTTCCAATCAAATATGTCCAGCTTCCGTATTTCTGCAAAAATAGCAATAATCCCAGCAGTATGATGGTGCCACTACCATTTCAATGTGAGGTTAATGAGTTCAAAGAGATCTGCATGTGGTTTCAAAACTAACTGTGATGCAAGCGAATCAGAGCACAAGTCAGACCTTGAAGACATTCGCACCCACATAGATGTAGGTTGGTAGCCTCGTGAGACCATCCTGATCTCGCGAGCTTTCAAGATTTCACTCGCAGATCAGTCTGGAGACTCTGTAGAAGAAAATTTGGAGCCATTCACCAAACGAACGTCCAATCAGCG